>NC_088398.1:7560398-7860398 GCF_034236695.1 Oncorhynchus nerka | reverse complement strand
GTTATAGCAGGTTACACCTATTACAGATGCTACTGGTGTGCATCATGTGAAGTGTCTGAAAGAACTACATTTACAGTGAGAGAGAGACATACCCCAAGCGACTTACAGCTGTAATCGCAGCAAAAGGTGGCGCTACAAAGTATTAACTTAAGGGGGCTGAATAATTTTGCATGCCCAATTTTTCAGTTTTTGAATTGTTAAAAAAGTTTGAAATATCCAATAAATGTCGTTCCACTTCATGATTGTGTCCCACTTGTTGTTGATTCTTCACAAAAAAAAATACAGTTTTATATCTTTATGTTTGAAGCCTGAAATGTGGCAAAAGGTCGCAAAGTTCAAGGGGGCCGAATACTTTCGCAAGGCACTGTAGCTCTTAACTCATATGGAGACTTATAGACATCTGCATTTGAATGTTTCTTTCTGATGTTTTGAACTTTTCATGAAGCGTTGCAGAGAGAGCTTCTGGATATCAGGACAGCGACCACTCATCTCGGGTAAGACAGATTTTTTTCTTCAACAAGCAGGACGCACGGGATGTACTTCTGACAAGGCCGAAATCCCCTTCATTGGCAAGAGAAAGAGACGCAGGTATAGAGTACACAGGGCAGAGTGCCTCGTAAGGATCCGCCGACGGCGAGTGGGAAATCTGCCCTTACCATCAATATTACTTGCCAACGTACAATCATTGGACAATAAATTAGACGAGGTACGATCACGAATTTCCAACCAACGGGACATCAAAAACTAATATCTTATGTTTCATCGAATCGTTTCTGAATGACGACATGGAAAACATTCAGCTAATGGGATATATACGCTGTACACGCTAGACAGAACATTTACATTACATTTAAGTCATTTAGCAGACGCTCTTATCCAGAGCGACTTACAAATTGGTGCATTCACCTTATGACATCCAGTGGAACAGTAGTGCATCTAAATCTTTTAAGGGGGGTGAGAGGGATTACTTTATCCTATCCAAGGTATTCCTTAAAGAGGTGGGGTTTCAGGTGTCTCCGGAAGGTGGAGATTGACTCCGCTGTCCTGGCGTCGTGAGGGAGTTTGTTCCACCATTGGGGGGCCAGAGCAGCGAACAGTTTTGACTGGGCTGAGCGGGAACTGTACTTCCTCAGTGGTAGGGAGGCGAGCAGGCCAGAGGTGGATGAACGCAGTGCCCTTGTTTGGGTGTAGGGCCTGATCAGAGCCTGGAGGTACTGAGGTGCCGTTCCCCTCACAGCTCCATAGGCAAGCACCATGGTCTTGTAGCGGATGCGAGCTTCAACTGAAAGCCAGTGGAGAGAGCGGAGGAGCGGGGTGACGTGAGAGAACTTGGGAAGGTTGAACACCAGACGGGCTGCGGCGTTCTGGATGAGTTGTAGGGGTTTAATGGCACAGGCAGGGAGCCCAGCCAACAGCGAGTTGCAGTAATCCAGACGGGAGATGACAAGTGCCTGGATTAGGACCTGCGCCGCTTCCTGTGTGAGGCAGGGTCGTACTCTGCGGATGTTGTAGAGCATGAACCTACAGGAACGGGCCACCGCCTTGATGTTAGTTGAGAACGACAGGGTGTTGTCCAGGATCACGCCAAGGTTCTTAGCGCTCTGGGAGGAGGACACAGTGGAGTTGTCAACCGTGATGGCGAGATCATGGAACGGGCAGTCCTTCCCGGGAGGAAGAGCAGCTCCGTCTTGCCGAGGTTCAGCTTGAGGTGGTGATCCGTCATCCACACTGATATGTCTGCCAGACATGCAGAGATGCGATTTGCCACCTGGTCATCAGAAGGGGGAAAGGAGAAGATTAATTGTGTGTCGTCTGCATAGCAATGATAGGAGAGACCATGTGAGGTTATGACAGAGCCAAGTGACTTGGTGTATAGCGAGAATAGGAGAGGGCCTAGAACAGAGCCCTGGGGGACACCAGTGGTGAGAGCACGTGGTGAGGAGACGGATTCTCGCCACGCCACCTGGTAGGAGCGACCTGTCAGGTAGGACGCAATCCAAGCGTGGGCCGCTCCGGAGATGCCCAACTCGGAGAGGGTGGAGAGGAGGATCTGATGGTTCACAGTATCGAAGGCAGCCGATAGGTCTAGAAGGATGAGAGCAGAGGAGAGAGAGTTAGCTTTAGCAGTGCGGAGCGCCTCCGTGCTACAGAGAAGTTCAGTCTCAGTTGAATGACTAGTCTTGAAACCTGACTGATTTGGATCAAGAAGGTCATTCTGAGAGAGATAGCGGGAGAGCTGGCCAAGGACGGCACGTTCAAGAGTTTTGGAGAGAAAAGAAAGAAGGGATACTGGTCTGTAGTTGTTGACATCGGAGGGATCGAGTGTAGGTTTTTTCAGAAGGGGTGCAACTCTCGCTCTCTTGAAGACGGAAGGGACGTAGCCAGCGGTCAGGGATGAGTTGATGAGCGAGGTGAGGTAAGGGAGAAGGTCTCCGGAAATGGTCTGGAGAAGAGAGGAGGGGATAGGGTCAAGCGGGCAGGTTGTTGGGCGGCCGGCCGTCACAAGACACGAGATTTCATCTGGAGAGAGAGGGGAGAAAGAGGTCAGAGCACAGGGTAGGGCAGTGTGAGCAGAACCAGCGGTGTCGTTTGACTTAGCAAACGAGGATCGGATGTCGTCGACCTTCTTTTCAAAATGGTTGACGAAGTCATCTGCAGAGAGGGAGGAGGGGGAGGGGAGGGGGATTCAGGAGGGAGGAGAAGTTGGCAAAGAGCTTCCTAGGGTTAGAGGCAGATGCTTGGAATTTAGAGTGGTAGAAAGTGGCTTTAGCAGCAGCGACAGAAGAGGAAAATGTAGAGAGGAGGGAGTGAAAGGATGCCAGGTCCGCAGGGAGGCGAGTTTTCCTCCATTTCCGCTCGCCTGCCCGGAGTCCTGTTCTGTGAGCTCGCAATGAGTCGTCGAGCCACGGAGCGGGAGGGGAGGACCGAGCCGGCCTGGAGGATAGGGGACATAGAGAGTCAAAGGATGCAGAAAGGGAGGAGAGGAGGGTTGAGGAGGCAGAATCAGGAGATAGGTTTGGAGAAGGTTTGAGCAGAGGGAAGAGATGATAGGATGGAAGAGGAGAGAGTAGCGGGGGAGAGAGAGCGAAGGTTGGGACGGCGCGATACCATCCGAGTAGGGGCAGTGTGGGAAGTGTTGGATGAGAGCGAGAGGGAAAAGGATACAAGGTAGTGGTCGGAGACTTGGTGGGGAGTTGCAATGAGGTTAGTGGAAGAACAGCATCTAGTAAAGATGAGGTCGAGCGTATTTCCTGCCTTGTGAGTAGGGGGAAGGTGAGAGGGTGAGGTCAAAAGAGGAGAGGAGTGGAAAGAAGGAGGCAGAGAGGAATGAGTCAAAGGTAGACGTGGGGAGGTTAAAGTCGCCCAGAACTGTGAGAGGTGAGCCGTCCTCAGGAAAGGAGCTTATCAAGGCATCAAGCTCATTGATGAACTCTCCGAGGGAACCTGGAGGGCGATAAATGATAAGGATGTTAAGCTTGAAAGGGCTGGTAACTGTGACAGCATGGAATTCAAAGGAGGCGATAGACAGATGGGTAAGGGGAGAAAGAGAGAATGACCACTTGGGAGAGATGAGGATCCCGGTGCCACCACCCCGCTGACCAGAAGCTCTCGGGGTGTGCGAGAACACGTGGGCAGACGAAGAGAGAGCAGTAGGAGTAGCAGTGTTGTCTGTGGTGATCCATGTTTCCGTCAGTGCCAAGAAGTCGAGGACTGGAGGGAGGCATAGGCTGAGATTAACTCTGCCTTGTTGGCCGCAGATCGGCAGTTCCAGAGGCTACCGGAGACCTGGAACACCACGTGGGTCGTGCGCGCTGGGACCACCAGATTAGGGTGGCCGCGGCCACGCGGTGTGGAGCGTTTGTATGGTCTGTGCAGAGAGGAGAGAACAGGGATAGACAGACACATAGTTGACAGGCTACACAAGAGGCTACGCTAATGCAAAGGAGATTGGAATGACAAGTGGACTACACGTCTCGAGTGTTCAGAAAGTTAAGCTTACGTAGCAAGAATCTTATTGACTAAAATGATTAAAATGATACAGTACTGCTGAAGTAGGCTAGCTGGCAGAGGCTGCGTTGTTGACTATGTAGGCTAGCTGGCAGTGTCTGCGTTGTTGACACTACACTAATCAAGTCGTTCCGTTGAGTGTAATGGTTTCTACTGTGCTACTGTGCTGCTATTCGGGGCTAGCTGGCTAGCTAGCAACACACTCCGGCGAGGGGGGGGCGGTCTGTGTATATTTGGAAACAACAGCAGGTGCACAAAATCTAAGGAAGTCTCTAGATTTTAATCGCCTGAAGTAGAGTATCTCTTGATAAGCTGTAGACCACACTATTTACCTAGAGTTTTCATAAATTTTTGTCGTGGCTGTTTATTTACCACCACAGACTGACGCTTGCACTAAGACCGCACTGAGTCAGCTGTATAAGCAAACAGGAAATCACTCAACCAGAGGCAGTGTCATAGTGGCTGGGGACTTTAATGCGGGGAAACTTTAATCGATTTTACCTAATTTGTATCAGCATGTTAAATGTGCAACTGTTAGAGGAATTCTAAATTACTCTACGCTTTAATTGCCAAAATCAATTAGCACTCATTTCTAATTCATTAATGAATTGTAAGTTCATTAATTATGCATGAAGTAGATCGAGACCAGTCTTAAAAGCCAGGTAAAGAGCGTTTAATTCCAGAGAGTACTGAATGCTTACACACATTTCCACAGGTTATAAACTGAAAATGACGTCAGCGTTTTCCAAACGTTCCGTTTCACAAACAGAGGGCCCCTCTAACTTTCAAGCCTCCGCGTTATCAGCACGAAGTCAAGGCCAGTCAGCATAAATCAACATTCCCGACCATTTGGAGATGGCCCGTTCCCACCACCTGGAGATTTGTACAACTGAATGAACTAAGGAACAGACCTATATTGTTACTAACTCCTGACTACATTATATACAATTGGGAAAGGGAGCAAGAGGGATAACTCACATGTACCGTACATTATAGCATTTGGACTAGTCAGTTTCTGATTGGAATGTATACATAATTAGTCATTTCAACCATATTTTCCTCTATCAACAACCAGATGGAAAAAAATTATAGATTACCATTAGTCCACACACAGAGACGCGTACAAAGCTCTCCCTCGCCCTCCATTTGGCAAATCTGACCATAATCCTATCCTTCTGATTCCTGCTTACAAGCAAAAATTAAAGCAGGAAGCACCAGTGACTCGGTCTATAAAAAAGTGGTCAGATGAAGCAGATGATAAACATCAGGACTGTTTTACTAACACAGACTGGAATATGCTCTGTGATTCTTCCGATGGCATTGAGGAGTACACCACATCAGTCACTGGCTTTATCAATAAGTGCATCGAGGACGTTGTCCCCACAGTGACTGTACGTACATATCCCAACCTGCTATGCCCTCAGATGAACCAAACAGGCAAGCACCAATACAGGACTAAGATTGAGTCATACTACACCAGCTCAGATGCTCGTCGGATGTGGCAGGGCCTGCAAACTATTACAGATTACAAAGGGAATCACAGCCGCGAGCTGCCTAGTGACACGAGCCTACCAGACAGTGTTGCTTGCATCGAGGCAAGCAACACTGAGGCATGGATGACAGCATCAGCTGTTCTGGATGACTGTGTGATCACGCTCTCCGTAGCCGACATGAGTAAGACCTTTAAACAGGTCAACATTCCCAAGGCTGCTGGGCCAGACGGATTACAAGGGCGTGTGCTCCGGGCATGTGCTGACCAACTGGCAGGTGTGTTCACTTACATTTTCAACATGTCCCTGATTGAGTCTGTAATACCAACATGCTTCAAGTAGACCACCATAGTCTCTGTGCCAAGAGCACTAAGGTAACCTGCCTAAATGACTACAGACCCGTAGCAATCACATGAAGTGCTTTGAAAGGCTGGTAATGGCTCACATTAACCCAGAACCCTAGACCCACTCCAATTTGCATACCGCTCAAACAGATCCACAGATGATGAAATCTCTATTGCACTCCACACTGCCCTTTCCCACCAGGACAAAAGGAACACCTACGTGAGAATGCTATTCATTGACTACAGCTCAGCGTTCAACACCATAGTGCCCTCAAAGCTCATCCCTAAGCTAAGGATCCTGGGACTCCTCTGCAACTAGATCCTGGATTTCCTGACGGGCCACACCCAGGTGGTGAGGGTAGGTAGCAACACATCTGCCACGTTGATCCTCAACACTGGAGCCCCTCAGGGTGCATGCTCAGTCCCCATCTGTACTCCCTGTTCACCCACGACTGCATAGTTGGGCACGACTCCAACTCAATCATCAAGTTTGCAGATGACACAACAGTAGTAGGCTTGATTAACAATAACGACGAGACAGCCTACAGAGAGGAGGTTAGGGCTCTGGGAGTATGGTGCCAAGAAAATAACCTCTCACTCAACATCAACAAAACAAAGGAGATGATCGTGCACTTCAGGAAACAGCAGAGGGAGCACCCCCCAAATCGACTTTACCACGGTAGAGAAGGTGAAAAGTTTCTAGATCCTCGGCGTACATATCACTGACAAACTGAAATAGTCCACCCACACAGACAGTGTGGTTCTGAGGAAGGTGCAACAGCACCTCTTCAACCTCAGGAGGCTGAAGAAATTTGGCTTGTCACCTAAAACACTCACAAACTTTTACAGATGCACAATTGAGAGCATCCTGTTGGACTGTATCACCGCATGCTACGGCAACTGCACCGCTTACAAACGCAGTGCTCTCCAGAGGGTGTTGCGGTCTGCACAACGCACCATCGGTAGAAAACTATCTGCCCTCCAAGACACCTACACTACCTGTCAGGAAGGCCAAAAAGATCATCAAGGACAACAACCACCCGAGCCACTGCCTGTTCACCCCGCTATCATCCAGAAGGCAAGGTCAGTACAAGTGCATCAAAGCTGGGACTGAGAGACCAAAAAACATCTTCTTACTTAAGGCCATCAGACTGTTAAATAGCCATCACTAGCACAGAGGCTGCTGCCTATATACACAGACTTGAAATCACTGGCCACTTTAATAAATGGAACACTAGTCACTTTAATAGTTTACATATCTTGCATTACTCATCTCATATGTGTATACTGTATTCTATCCTATTCTACTGTATCTTAGTCTATGCCACTCTGACATTGCTCGTCCATATATTTATATATTCTTAATTCCATCCCTTTACTTATTGGGTGTATTGGGTATATGTTGTGAAATCGTTAGATATTACTTGTTACTTGTTACATATTACTTGTTACATATTACTGCACTGTCGGAGGTACCCATACCCTGTTTTGCCCGAGTACCTTTTTCCCACTGTATTTTTTTGTTGACACACTGGGGTGTTTTCATGTTGAAGACCCACAGGGCCTTCAGGATATTATTTGTCTAATCTAACTAATCTAATAGTGAGCTGGGCTGTTGTCTCTGATTCACCTATCACATTGAGGGTGGAGGTGGCCATGTGAGCTGATGGGTCTTTAGCGTCCAGTGGTCAACAATCCTGGTCCTTGAACACAACAGGGTGAACCCAATTTTGTTCCTCTTCCAGCTAAACAGTTCCGATTAAGACAGACATGAGCTTAATTCACAGTTTTAGTTGTTTTTGAAGTCATATTATCACAGTCAAATATGAACTTGAGGTCACTAGTCTTTAACATGCAATATTTTGGGGACATTTGTTAGAGTCTACTTGGTAAATACAACTTTGTAATTTTTTAGGAAATTATATAATACAAATACAATAAACAGGTACTCAATCAAAAAAACAACAACTATCTAGTCTTAAATGAACTATCTAGTCTTAAATGAACTATCTAGTCTTAAACTAACTATCTAGTCTTAAACTAACTATCTAGTCTTAAACTGTATCCACTTTAGTACAAGTTGTAATTACTAAATTCACATTTTTTTTTCAATGTCTCTTACACTTTCATTTCTCCATCTTCGGGACTTGTGAATTCACAGTAAATGAAACT
Source organism: Oncorhynchus nerka (assembly GCF_034236695.1). Lineage (NCBI taxonomy): Eukaryota > Metazoa > Chordata > Actinopteri > Salmoniformes > Salmonidae > Oncorhynchus > Oncorhynchus nerka. The sequence continues at coordinate 7,852,384 of NC_088398.1, read as the reverse complement.
GAAACTTACCTCCCTGAGTTACCTGTATTATTGAAAAATAAGACCTGTTACCTTGTATCAAAGCCAGTAGAAGAACATGTGGGACTCTTCCTATTGTCTCCCACATTGTGTTTAGGTGGTCTATGAGTGCTCCTACTCTTTTATATTAGTATTTTGGGGTCCAGCCCCCTACCCAAATACCTCAGGAAACAAGATAATGTTTCTTTATATGCCAGTGTCCATCATTTAGTACTTGTTCCTGACAAACTACAACAGAGGTCTAATATTTAGTTTTTTTCCCCCCCTGCAAACATTTTCCTTGGTTTCATGGTGTGAATGACCAATTAGGGTAATCTGATTGACAAATGGTGACAGAATGTGTGTGATCTCCGAGTTTCCTATCCCCCTTCATCCCTCCTGTCTGTCTCCTTCACACTTTGATACAGTAGGTAGCCTTATTGTGGCAATGGCATTGTAGTAAAGAATCATTACAAATATTTTCACAGATCAATTAGACATCAGAAAATATATATAAATAGGATTACTTCTATAGTATTTAATTGTGTGTCATTTAAGTCTATATATTTTCTGACGACAGTTTTACTGGTTTGGAACAGGGCTACAGTCTCTTACAAAACACCATGACAACCAAATGTGTTAAATGTTTATAATGTAGTCAGCAAGTACAGAATAGAACGATACATACTGTACATCAAGTATCATACATATCGTGTCTGTGATATTGTAACGTAATACTTTAGCATACAGTACCTATAACATTGACATCCCCATTTCACAATTTTCCCAAATATTGAGAAATCTCCCTCTGTTATTCCTGGCAGTGTTTGTGTAACAAGGCAAAACACGTCTTTCACTTCTCCCAGGTCAACGCCTGTAGAATTGTCTAATTTGTGGGGACAGGTCCCTATCAGGGAACACCTGAGCACACCTATGTGTCTATGCCAGATCAGGTTTGATTGATGAACAGTAAAGGAAAATGTATTTTTAAATGTATTTTCTTTTAACCTTTATTTAACCAGGCAAGTCAGTTAAGAACAAATTATAATTTACAATGACGGCCTACCCAACCAAACCCGGACGAGGCTGGGCCAATTGTGCACCGCCCTATGGGACTCCCAATCACGGCCGGATACAGCCTGGATTCGAACCAGGGACTTTAGTGACACCTCTTACACTGAGATGCAGTGCCATAGACCACTGCCTGTTGTTATCTAACTGTTCAACAGAGGAGCATGAATAGAGGAGCAAACTGGTCATGCGAAAGATACTTAGCTATTCTATGAAACCAACATAAGTACCCACATGCTGTATTAATAAGCTCTCAGGTTGAGGGTAAGAGGTCATATTAACCAACATAAAGCCCTGAGGGAGAGAACAGGCACCATATGATAACACCATCACACCATGAGAGCTGAGTGGAACAGTGGGATATTGTACTAGTCTCTATTCAGTGCCTAAATGTGCTGCCTGCTCATGTAACAAGTGTTGTATTTCATGTCATATAATTACACAAAATCTGAACAGTTCTCATGTCTGATATTAGTGTACATTCCTTTTGGTGGTGTAAGTGCCCTTTTTAAGGTCGCACACTTCCTTCTCCTTCTGTGTTCCCCCTCATAAACATCCCCTGCTCCTTACCTCGTCCCTGTCTACTCTACACTGTCATGGAAGACGAAGGTTACAGTGAAATTATCCCATGGAAATCATAACCAAATCTTCTTAATATTGAGTTAAACCCCCTCGACCTCTGAATGCTCTGCATGAAAAGCCAACTGACATTTACTCCTGTTGCACCCTCTACAACCAAAGTGAATATTATTTGAACATGTTGGTCATTTATGAACGCTTGAATGTCTTGAAAAACAATCTGACCTTATTGCAATGTACTCTTATAATCTCCACCCGTTACAGCCAGAAGAGCACTGGTCACCCTTCAGAGTTTGGTTACTCTCTAGTTTTCTTCCTAGGTTCCTGCATTTCTAGGCAGTTTTTCCTAGGCACTATTCTTCTACATCTGCATTGCTTACTATTTGAGGTTATAGGCTGGGTTACTGTATAAGCACTTGTGACATCTGCTGATGTAAAAAAGGCTTTATAAATACATTTAATTTGATTTTGCTCTCAGAACTGCCTCAATTTGTCTTGGCATGGACTCTACAAGGTGTTGAAAACGTTCCACAGAGATGCTGGCCCATGTTGACTCCAATGTTGGCTGGATGTCCTTTGGGTGGTGGACCGTTCTTGATACACACGGGAAACTGTTGAGTGTGAAAAAGCAAACAGCATTGCAGTTCATGACACACTTGGCACCTACTACCTTGCCCCGTTCAAAGGCACTTAAATGTTTTGTCTTGCCCATTCACCCTCTGAATGGCACACATACACAATCCATGTCTCAGTTGTCTCAAGGCTTAAAGATCCTTATTTAATCATTTCTCCTCCCCTTCATCTACACTGATTGAAGTGGATTTAACAAGTCACATAAAAAAGGGTTCATAGCTTTCACCTGGATTCACCTGGTCAGTCTATGTCATGGAAGGAGCAGGTGTTCCCAATGTTTTGTACAATCAGTATACAGTTGATGTCGGAAGTTCACAAACACTTAGGTTGGAGTCATTAAAACTCGTTCAACCACTCCACAAATTTCTTGTCAACAACTATAGTTTTGGCAAGTCGGTTAAGACATCTACTTTGTGCATGACACACGTCATTTTTCCAACAATTGTTAACAGACAGATTATGTCACTTATAATTCACTGTATCACAATTCCAGTGGGTCAGAAGTTTACATACACTAAGTTGACTGTGCCTTGAAACAGCTTGGAAAATTTCTGAAAATTATGTCATGGCATTAGAAGCTTCCGATAGGCTAATTGACATAATTTGAGTCAATTGGAGGTGTACCTGTGGATGTATTTCAAGGCCTACCTTCAAACTCAGTGCCTCTTTGCTTGACATCATGGGAAAATCAAAAGAAATCAGCCAAGTCTGGATCATTATTGGGAGCAATTTCCAAATGCCTGAAGGTACCACGTTCATCTGTACAAACAATAGTACGCAAGTATAAACACCATGGGACCACGCAGCCGTCATACCGCTCAGGAAGGAGACGCTTTCTGTCTCCTAGAGATGTACAAATCAATCCCAGAACAACAGCAAAAAACCTTGTGAAGATGATGGAGGAAACAGGTACAAAAGTATCTATATCCACAGTAAAACAAGTCCTATATCGACATAACCTGAAAGGCCGCTCAGCAAGGAAGAAGCCACTGCTCCAAAACCGCCATAAAAAAGCCAGACTATGGTTTGCAACTGCACATGGGGACAAAGATCGTACTTTTTGGAGAAATATCCTCTGGTCTGATGAAACAAAAATAGAACTGTTTGGCCATAATGACCATTGTTATGTTTGGAGGAAAAAGGGGGATGCTTGTAAGCTGAAGAACACCATCCCAACCGTGAAGAACACATGTGGCAGCATCATGGTGTGGGGGTGCTTTGCTGCAGGAGGGACTGGTGCAAAGCACCACATGAGGATGGAAAATTACGTGGATATATTGAAGCAATATCTCAAGACATCACTTAAAGTTTGGTCGCAAATGGGTCTTCCAAATGGACAATGACCCCAAGCATACTTCCAAAGTTGTGGCAAAATGGCTTAAGGACAACAAAGTCAAGGTATTGGAGTGCCATCACAAAGCTCTGACCTCAATCCCATAGAACATTTGTGGGCAGAACTGAAATGCTTGTGTGAGCAAGGAGGCCTTACAAACCTGACTCCAGCTCTGTCAGGAGGAATGGGACAAAATTCACCCAACTTATTGTGGGAAGCTTGTGGAATGCTACCCGAAACGTTTGACCCAAGTTAAACAATTTAAAGACAATGCTACCAAATACTAATTGAGTGCATGTAAACTTATGACCCACTGGGAATGTGATGAAAGAAATAAAAGCTGAAAAAAGTCATTCTCTATACTATTATTCTGACATTTCACATTCTTAAAATGAAGTGGTGATCCTAACTGACCTAAGAAAGGGAATTTTTACTTGGAGTAAATATCAGGAGTTGTGGAAAACTACGTTTAAATGTATTTTACTAAGGTGTATGTAAACTTCCAACTTCAACTGTATATGTAAAAGCACCGATAATGAATAATTATGGTCCCTGAAATATTATTGTTATGGCATCCTACCATTATATTGGGATATTCATGCATTTCATGTATTTATAATATTTTACATCTTGTAATCTATGAATACTGTATATGTTAGCTAGCTACAGTACTTTTTGCTGTACATGGCGTCATTGGACTAGCATGTGTATTCATGTCCCCTTGTTAATTTATACTTTACAGAGGAATTAGTGTACTGTATATGGGCAGCACAGCATTTGTTTACAAAACAGTAGGAACACCTGCTCCTTCCATGACATTGACGGACTAGGCGAATCCAGTTGGAAGCTATGAACCCTCATTGATGTCACTTGTTAAATCCACTTAAATCAGTTTAAATGAAGGAGAGGAGAAAGGTTAAATGAGGATCTTTAAGCCTTGAGACAACTGAGACATGGATTGTGTATGTGTGCCATTCATAGGGAGAATGGGCAAGACAAACCACGGGGCATGGTAGTAGGTGCTAAGAGTGTGTCATGAACAGCAATGCTGTTTGCTTTTTCACGCTTAACAGTTGGCTTTTCATGCAGAGCATTCAGAGGTCGAGGGGGTTTAACTCAATATTAAGAAGATTTGGTTATGATTTCCATGGGATAATTTCACTGTAACCTTCGTCTTCCATGACAGTGTAGAGTAGACAGGGACGAGGTAAGGAGCATGGGATGTTTATGAGGGGGAACACAGAAAGAGAAGGAAGTGTGCGACCTTAAAAAGGGCACTTACACCACCAAAAGGAATGTACACTAATATCAGACACGAGAACTGTTCAGATTTTGTGTAATTATATGACATGAAATACAACACTTGTTACATGAGCAGGCAGCACATTTAGGCACTGAATAGAGACTAGTACAATATCCCACTGTTCCACTCAGCTCTCATGGTGTGATGGTGTTATCATATGGTGCCTGTTCTCTCCCTCAGGGCTTTATGTTGGTTAATATGACCTCTTACCCTCAACCTGAGAGCTTATTAATACAGCATGTGGGTACTTATGTTGGTTTCATAGAATAGCTAAGTATCTTTCGCATGACCAGTTTGCTCCTCTATTCATGCTCCTCTGTTGAACAGTTAGATAACAACAGGCAGTGGTCTATGGCACTGCATCTCAGTGTAAGAGGTGTCACTAAAGTCCCTGGTTCGAATCCAGGCTGTATCCGGCCGTGATTGGGAGTCCCATAGGGCGGTGCACAATTGGCCCAGCCTCGTCCGGGTTTGGTTGGGTAGGCCGTCATTGTAAATTATAATTTGTTCTTAACTGACTTGCCTGGTTAAATAAAGGTTAAAAGAAAATACATTTAAAAATACATTTTCCTTTACTGTTCATCAATCAAACCTGATCTGGCATAGACACATAGGTGTGCTCAGGTGTTCCCTGATAGGGACCTGTCCCCACAAATTAGACAATTCTACAGGCGTTGACCTGGGAGAAGTGAAAGACGTGTTTTGCCTTGTTACACAAACACTGCCAGGAATAACAGAGGGAGATTTCTCAATATTTGGGAAAATTGTGAAATGGGGATGTCAATGTTATAGGTACTGTATGCTAAAGTATTACGTTACAATATCACAGACACGATATGTATGATACTTGATGTACAGTATGTATCGTTCTATTCTGTACTTGCTGACTACATTATAAACATTTAACACATTTGGTTGTCATGGTGTTTTGTAAGAGACTGTAGCCCTGTTCCAAACCAGTAAAACTGTCGTCAGAAAATATATAGACTTAAACGACACACAATTAAATACTATAGAAGTAATCCTATTTATATATATTTTCTGATGTCTAATTGATCTGTGAAAATATTTGTAATGATTCTTTACTACAATGCCATTGCCACAATAAGGCTACCTACTGTATCAAAGTGTGAAGGAGACAGACAGGAGGGATGAAGGGGGATAGGAAACTCGGAGATCACACACATTCTGTCACCATTTGTCAATCAGATTACCCTAATTGGTCATTCACACCATGAAACCAAGGAAAATGTTTGCAGGGAAAAAACAACTAAATATTAGATATTCTAATAATAATATTAATAATATTCTGTTGTAGTTTGACAAGAACAAGTACTAAATGATGGACACTGGCATATAAAGATATATACTAATATAAAAGAGTAGGAGCACTCATAGACCACCTAAACACAATGTGGGAGACAAGAGGAAGAGTCCCATATGTTCTTCTACTGGCTTTGATACAAGGTAACATGTCTTATTTTTCAATAATACAAGTAACTCAAGGAGTTAAGTTTCAGTTTCATATATCCAAACAGGATAGTCAGTTTTACGATGGTATGTTTGGCAGCATGAGTGAAGAATGCTTTGTTGTGAAATAGGAGGCCGATTCTAGATTTAAGTTTGGATTGGAGATGTTTAATGTGAGTCTGGAAGGAGAGTTTACAGTCTAACCAGACACGTAGGTATTTGTAGTTGTCCACACATGTAGTTGTCACATATTCAATTTCAGAACCGTCCAGAGTAGTGATGCTAGTCGGGCAGGCGGGTGTTGGCAGCGATCGGTTGAAGAGCATGCATTTAGTTTTACTTGCATTTAAGAGCAGTTGGAGGCCACGGAAGGAGAGTTGTATGGCATTGAAGCTCATCTGGAGGTTAGTTAACACAGTGTCCAACGAAGGGCCAGAGGTACACAGAATGGTGTCGTCTGCGTAGAGGTGGATCAAAGAATCACCAGCAGCGAGAGCGACATCATTGATGTATACAGAGAAGAGAGTCGGCCCGAGAATTTAACCCTGTGGCACCCCCATAGAGACTGCCAGAGGTCCGGACAATCGGATCCCGATTTGACATACTGAACTCTATCGGAGAAGTGGTTGGTGAACCAAGCGAGACAATCATTTGAGAAACCAAGGCTGTTGAGTCTGCCAATAAGAATGTTGTGATTGACGGAGTCGAAAGCCTTAGCCAGGTCAATGAATACGGCTGCACAGTAATGTCTCTTATCGATGGCGGTTATGATATCGTTTAGGACCTTGAGCGTGGCTGAGGTGCACCCATGACCAGCTCTGAAACCAGATTGCATAGCGGAGAAGGTACGGTGAGATTCGAAATGGTCGGTAATCTGTTTGTTAACTTGCCTTTCAAAGACCTTAGAAAGGCAGGGTAGAATAGATATAGGTCTGTGGCAGTTTGGGTCTAGAGTGTCTCCCCCTTTGAAGAGGGGGATGACCACGGCAGCTTTCCAATCTATGGAAATCTCAGATGATACGAAAGAGAGGTTGAACAGGCTAGTATTAGGGGTTGCAATAATTTCGGCAAATCATTTTAGAAAGAGATGGTCCAGATTGTCTAGCCCGTCTGATTTGTAGGGGTCCAGATTTTGCAGCTCTTTCAGAACATCAGCTATCTGGATTTGGGTGAAGGAGAAGTGGGGAGGTTTGGGTGAGTTGCTGTGGGGAGCGTAGGGCTGTTGAACGGGGTAGGGGTAGCCAAGTGGAAAGCATGGCCAGCTGTAGATAAATGCTTTTGAATTTCTCAATTATTGTGGATTTATCTGTAAAGACAGTGTTTCCTAGCCTCAGTACAGTGAGCAGCTGGGAGGAGGTGCTCTTATTCTCCATGGACTTTACAGTGTCCCAGAACATTTTTGAGTTTGTACTACAGGATGCAAATTTCAGTTTGAAAAGCTAGCCTTAGCTAGTATATTGGTTCCTAACTTCCCTAAAAAGTTGCATATCACAGGGGCTATTCGATGCTAATGCAGAATGCCACAGGATGTTTTTGTGCTGGTCAAGGGCAGACAGGTCTGGAATGAACCAAGGGCTTTATCTATTCCTAGTGCTAATTTTTTTGAATGGAGCATGCTCATTTAAGATGGTGAGGAAGGCTCTTTTAAAGAATAACCAAGCATCCTCTACTGAGGCGATGAGGTCAATGTCATTCCAGGATACTCCGGCCAGGTCAATTAGAAAGGCCTGTTCGCAGAAGTGTTTTAGGGAGCATTTGACAGTGAGGAGGGGTGGTCGTTTGCCCGCAGACCCATTACGGATGCAGGCAATGAGGCAGTGATCGCTGAGATCTTGGTTGAAAACAGCAGAGGTGTATTTGGAGGGCGAGTTAGTTCGGATGATATCTATGAGGGTGCCCGTGTTTACGGATTTGAGGTTGTACCTGGTAGGTTCAATGATAATTAGTGTGAGATTAAGGGCATGGATGGCCGGGGTGTTCAGCATGCCCAAGTTTAGGTCACCTAGCAGTACAAGCTCAGAAGGTAGATTAGATTGGGGGCAATCAATTCACATATGGTGTCCAGGGCACAGCTGGGGGCAGAGGGTGGTCTATAGCAAGTGGCAATGGTGAGAGACCTGTTTCTGGAAAGGTGAATTTTTAGAAGTAGAAGCTCGAATTGTTTTGGTACAGACCTGAATAGTAAGACAGAACTCTGCAGGCTATCTCTGCAGTAGATGGCAGTTCTATCTTGGCGGAAAATGTTATTGTTAGGGATAGTTAGGGATGTGATAATATCACTTCAAAATTACTTGTTGGAGTTTCCTGTCTGTGCGTTGTTCGTGTGTCTTGTTTTGTATTGTTTAATTAATTTATTAAAACACTCACTCCCTGAACTTGCTTTCTGACTCTCAGTGCACATCATTACACTAAGGGATAGGGTTCTGTCCAAGAATTGTTTTCATCTGAAGAACCCATTTTTGGTTATTGTTTATTTAATTTGCTAGTCCCACGTACTGTACAAACCAGATGGGATGGTGTATCGCTGCAGAATGCTGTGGGCCTTAAATATTAAATTAATTACAGACAGTGTCAACAGAAATGCACCCCCACACCATCACACATCTTCCTCCATGCTTCACGGTAGGAACCACACATGCAGAGATAATCCTTTCACCTACAGTTGTGGCCAAAAGTTTTGAGAATGACACAAATATTAATTTTCAAAAGTCTGCTGCCTCAGTTTGTATGATGGCAATTTGCATATACTCCAGAATGTTATGAAGAGTGATCAGAGGAATTGCAATTAATTGCGAAGTCTCTCTTTGCCATGCAAATGAACTGAATCCCCCAAAAACATTTCCACTGCATTTCAGCCCTGCCACAAAAGGACCAGCTGACATCATGTCAGTGATTCATGTCAAGAAAGTACAGCAAGCGCCAGGACCGTCTCCTAAAGTTGATTCAGCTTGCTCAGGAATGGCAGAGGGCAGGTGTGAGTGCATCTGCACGCACAGTGAGGCAAAGACTTTTGGAGGATGGCCTGGTGTCAAGAAGGGCAGCAAAGAAGCCACTTCTCTCCAGGAAAAACATCAGGGACAGACTGATATTGTGCAAAAGGTACAGGGATTGGACTGTTGAGGACTGGAGTAAAGTAATTTTCTCTGATGAATCCCCTTTCCGATTGTTTGGGGCATCCGTAAAAAGGTTTGTCCGGAGAAGACAAGGTGAGCGCTACCATCAGCCTTTGACACGTATGAAAATGCTTGTAATTATACTTCAGTATTCCATAGTAACATCTGACAAAAATATCTAAAGACACTGAAGCAGCAAACTTTGTGAAAATTAATATTTGTGTCATTCTCAAAACTTTTGGCCACGACTGTACTCTGCATCTCACAAAGGCACAGTAGTTGGAATCAAAAATCGCAATTATGGACTCATCAGACCAAAGGACAGATTTCCACTAGTCTAATGTCCATTGCTTGTGTTTCTTGGCCCATGCAAGTCTCTTCTTATTATTTGTGTCCTTGAGTAGTGGTTTCTTTGCAATTCGACCACAAAGGCCTGATTCACGCAGTCTTCTCTGAACAGTTGATGTTGAGATGTATCTGTTGACGTTGAGACTTATCCTCTGCAGCAGAGGCGACTCTGGGTCTTCCTTTTATGTGGTGGTCCTCATGAGAGCTAGTTTCATCATAGCGCTTGATGGTTTTGCGGCTGCACTTGAAGAAACTTTCAAAGTTCTTGAAATTTTCTGGATTGACTGACCTTCATTTCTTAAAGTAATGATGGGCTGTTGTTTCTCTTTGTTATTTGAGCTGTTCTTGCCATAATATGGACTTGGTATTTTACCAAATAGGGTTGTCTTCTGTATACCACCTCTACCTTGTCACAACACAACTGATCGTCTCGAACACATTAAGAAAGAAAGAAATTCCACAAATCAACTTTTAACAAGGCATACCTGTTAATTGAAATGTATTCCTAGTGACTACCTCATGAGGCTGGTTGAGAGAATGCCAACAGTGTACAAAACTGTCATCAAGGCTAAGAGTGGCTACTTTGAAGAATCTCAAATACAAAATATATTTTGATTTGTGTAACACTTTTTTGGTTACTACATGATTCCATATATGTTATTTCATAGTTTTGATGTCTTCACAACTATTCTACAATATAGAGAAAAAAAATTAAGAAAAAAAAAACCTTGAATGAGTAACTGTGTCAACCTTTGACTGTTACTGTGTGTGTGTACATACAGTTGAAGTTGTAAGTTTATATACACCTTAGCCAAATACATTTATACTCAGTTTTTCACAATTCTTGACATTTAATCCTAGTATAAACTTACTGTTTTAGGTCAGTTAGGATCACCACTTAATTTTAAGAATGTGGAATGTCAGAATAATAGTAGAGATAATGATTTATTTCAGCTTTTATTTCTTTCATCACATTCCCAGTGGGTCAGAAGTGTACATACACTCAATTAGTATTTGGTAGCATTGCCTCTAAATTGTTCAACTTGGGTGAAACGTTTCGGGTAGCCTTCCACAAGCTTCCAACAATAAGTTGGGTGAATTTTGTCCCATTCCTCCTGACAGAGTTGGTGTAACTGAGTCAAGTTTGCAGGCCTCCTTGCTCGCACATACTTTTTCAGTTCTGCCCACAAATGTTCTATAGGATTGAGGGACTTTGTGATGGCACTCCAATACCTTGACTTTGTTGTCCTTAAGCCATTTTGCCACAACTTTGGAAGTATGCTTGGGGTCATTGTCCATTTGGAAGACCCATTTGCGACCAAGTTTTAACTTCCTGACTGATGTCTTGAGCTTCAATATATCCACATAATTTTCCATCCTCATGATGCCATCTACTTTGTGAAGTGCACCAGTCCCTCCTGCAGCAAAGCACCCCCACAACATGATGATGCCACCCCCGTGCTTCACGGTTGGGAGGGTGTTCTTCGGCTAGCAAGCCTCCCCAGTTTTCCTCCAAACATAACGATGGTCATTATTGTCAAACAGTTCTATTTTTGTTTCATCAGACCAGAGGATATTTCTCCAAAAAGTATGATCGTTGTCTCCGTGTGCAGTTACAAATCATAATCTGGCTTTTTTTATGGTGATTTTGGAGCAGTGGCTTCTTCCTTGCTGAGCGGCCGTTCAGGTTATGTCGATATATATATTTGTGTCATGCACAAAGTAGAGGTCCCAACCGTCTTGCCAAAACTATAGTTTGTTGCAAGAAATTTGTGGAGTGGTTGAAAAACGAGTTTTAATGACTCCAACCTAAGTGTTTGTAAACTTCCGTCTTCAACTGTAAGTATATGTAAACTTCCGACTTCAACTGTACATACACAAGGTAGGGGTGGAATACACATCTCACATATTTATAAATATAGTTTGTTGTCATGCGAATGGTGTATAAAAAAGTACCATTTACAATGCATTCAGACTCCTTCACTTTTTCCACATTTTGTTACGTTATTACCTTATTTTAAATGGATTTAAAAAATTTAAAAAATATATATATATTATATATCAATACCCCATAATGACAAAGCAAAAAAATGTTTTTAGAATTATTTGCACAAATTAAAAACAGAAATATCAGATTTACGTAAGTATTCAGATGCTTTACTCAGTACTTTGTAGAAGCACCTTTGGCAGCAATTTACAGCCTTGAGTTTTCTTGGGTGTGATGGTATAATTTTGACAGAAGATTTTTCTCCCATTATTCTCTGCTGATCCTCTCAAGCTCTGTCAGGTTGGATTTGGAATGTCGCTGCACTGCGACATTTGGAATGTCGCTGTTCGATTGGGTTCATGTCCGGGCTCTGGCCGGGCCACTCAAGAACATTCAGAGACTTGTCCCGAAGCCAGTCCTCCGTTGTCTTGGCTGTGTGCTTAGGGTCGTTGTCTTGTTGGAAGGTGAACCTTCGCCCCAGTCTGAGGTCCTGAGTGCTCTGGAGCAAGTTTTTATCAAGGATCTCTCTGTACTTTGCTCCGTTCATCTTTGCCTCGATCCTGACTAGTCTCCCAGTCCCTGCCGCTGAAAAACATCTCCACAGCATGATGCTGCCACCACAATGCTTCACCGTAGGGATCGTATTGGCCAGGTGGTGAGCGCTGCCTGGTTTCCCCTAAACGTGACGCTTGGCATTCATGATAAATCTTGGTTTCATCAGACCAGAGAATCTTGTTTCTCATGGTCTGAGTGTCCTTTGAAAGCCTTTTGGCAAACTCCAAGCAGGCTGTCATATGCCTTTTACAAAGGACACAGAGGAACTCTGGGGCTCTGTCAGAGTGACCGTCGGGTTCTTGGCCACCTCCCAGTTTGGCTGGGCGGCCAGCTCTAGGAAGACTCTTGGTGGTTCCAAACTTCTTCCACTTAAGAATGATTGAGGGCATTTTGTTTTTGGAGACCTTCAATTCTGCAGATATGTTTTGGTACCCTTCCCTAGATCTGTCCCTCGACACAATCCTGTCTTGGAGCTTTACGAACAATTATTTTGACCTCATGGCTTGGTTTTTACTCTGACATGCACTGTCCAATTAATGTCCAATCACCTGAATTTACCACAGGTGGACTCCAATCAAGTTGTAGAGACATCTCAAGGATGATCAATAGGAACAGGATGCACCTGAGCTCAATTTCGGGTCTCATAGCAGAGGGTCTGAATACTTATGCAAATAAGCCATTTTTATTTTATATTTTTTAATACATTTGCAAAAAATTCTACAAACCTGTTTTTGCTTTGTCATTATGGGTATATTGTGTGTAGATTGATGAGGACAATTGCTTATATAATCAATTTGGAATAAGGCTGTAATGTAACAAAATGTGGCAAAAGTGAAGGGGTCTGAATACTTTCTGAATACACTGTATGTATATATAATGTAACCAAAAAGCTTCTTGACCGTTGGTATGAGGTTCTTACTGTATAATGCAGTTTTTTTAGTATCTGAGTTAAAGCCATTCCGCATGGAAGAGTGGGACAAAATTCCTTAATGGGACCCATGTCATCCAAAACATTGACTCAAGTTGGCCAAAAATCATCTGGATACACCTGGATGCACTTTTGGAAAAATGTTCTATGGAGAGATGATTCAAAAGTATAACTTTTTGGACGAGATGGGTCCCATTATGCCTGGCGAAAACCAAACACTGCATTCCACAGTAAGAACCTCTTACCAACGGTCAAGCATGGTGGTGGTAGCGTGATGGTTTGGAGATGGCTTTTGGTGCCACAGGATCGGTACGACTTGCCTTAATAGAAGGAACTATGAATTCTCCTCTGAATTCTACAGGATAATATCGGGGCATCTGGCTGTGAGCTGAAGCTGAAGTGCAATGAGGCAAGACTATGATGCAAAACACAAATTGATGTTTTCGAATGGTCCAGTCAAAGTCCAGACCTAATCCCAAATGAGATGCTGTGGCAGGATTTGAAACGAGCAGTACATGCTTGAAAATACCCCCAAAGTATCTGAGTTAAAGCCATTCCACATGGAAGACTGGGCCAAAATTCCTCCACAACAACATGAGAGACTGATCAACAACTACAGGAAGCGTTTGGTTGAAGTGATAAGTGGCAGAACTATGGACTATCCTCTGGTGTGGGTTTTCATCCTGGTGCTGCTCAACTTCACTACTGGTAAAGTAGACAATACGCTCATTCTGGGAAATATATTGCTCCCTATTTGTGCTATATGTCACAAAGGCTTTGTTAAATAAGTAACAGGTTGTTCAAATGTCTCTGTTCTGTTGATGCACTTCAGTTTGGTTGCAGTCATTGTGGCTAAAGGTGGGACAACCAGTGTAAAGGGGCGATTACTTTTTAGCATCGAGGAATTGGGTGTTGCACAACTTTTTTCATTACATAAATAAAATTTTTGTGAACTCAGGTTCCCTTTATCTAATATTGGGTTTTGATTGAAGATCAGATAACATTCGGTATCAAAACTATGCAGAAATATAGAACATCAGAAAGAGGCAAATACTTTTTTGCGTCGCTGTAAGTGTTTTCTTGACAGGTTCAATGTGAACAGTGTCCCATGAGCCCACGTTGCCTCAGCCACTGTGGATGTATCATGAGTTTCAACTGGGTCAGAGAACAGTAAACCATAATCAACATGAAAACACCCCTGTGTGTCAACAAAAAATACAGTGGGAAATATGCTCATTCTGGGAATATATTGATGCTTGTTTGTGCTTCATGGTATAAACACTTGATTAAATAAGTAACAGGTTGTTCAAATGTCTCTGTTTGGTTGATGCACTTCAGTCAAACAGTATCAAGTCAGAAAGATGGAGATTTCTATTTATTTGACATTGAAAACCAACCAATGTCTAGAGTAGACATTAGACATAGATACTAGGTCATGTTGTAAATTGTGCGTTCAACTTGAAGACACTAATTTGTAAACAAAAGCTTATATTTCTGTTAAAGTGACATAGTCTGAAGATTTGATTCATTTCAATTAAAATATTTAAAGGACTTTAAAGACTTTTGTACTGATTAATCACGGTACTCCATTCTGCTTGTTTGTTTTATCTGTTGGCCCCGTTGCCTAGTCAACGCCATTTTACCTGCTGTTGTCGTGCTAGCTGATTAGCTGTTGTTGTCTAACCTACTGTTTTAGCTAGCTTTCCCAATTCAACACCTGTGATTACTGTATGTCTCACTGTATGTCTCTCTCAAATGTCAATATGCCTTGTATACTGTTGTTCAGGTTAGTTATCATTGTTTTAGTTCACAATGGACCCCCTAGTTCCACTCTTCATACCCCTGATAACTCCTTTGTCCCACCTCCCACACATGCGGTGACCTCACCCATTACAACCAGCATGTCCAGAGATACAACCTCTCTCATCATCACCCCGGGCCTGGGCTTACCTCCGCTGTACCCGCACCCCACCATACCCCTGTCTGCGTATTATGCCCTGAATATATTCCACCATGCCCAGAAACCTGCTCCTCTTATTCTCTGTCCCCAACGCTCTAGGCGACCAGTTTTGATAGCCTTTAGCCGCACCCTCAAACTACTCCTTCTCTGTTCCGCGGGTGATGTGGAGATAAACCCAGGCCCTGCATGTCCCCAGGCACCCTCATTTGTTGACTTCTGTGATCGAAAAAGCCTTGGTTTCATGCATGTCAACATCAGAAGCCTCCTCCCTAATTACTCTCTCCAGAAATAAGTCTCTCACTGTTGCCGCCTGCTACCGACTCCCCTCAGCTCCCAGCTGTGCCCTGGACACCATTTGTGAATTGATCGCCCCCCATCTAGCTTCACAGTTTGTTCTGTTAGGTGACCTAAACTGGGATATGCTTAACACCCCGGCAGTCCTACAATCTAAGCTAGATGCCCTCAATCTCACACAAATCATCAAGGAACCCACCAGGTACAACCCTAACTCTGTAAACAAGGGCACCCTCATAGACGTCATCCTGACCAACTGGCCCTCCAAATACACCTCCGCTGTCTTCAACCAGGATCTCAGCGATCACTGCCTCATTGCCTGTATCCGCTACGGAGCCGCAGTCAAACGACCACCCCTCATCACTGTCAAACGCTCCCTAAAACACTTCTGTGAGCAGGCCTTCCTAATCGACCTGGCCCGGGTATCCTGGAAGGACATTGACCTCATCCCGTCAGTTGAGGATGCCTGGTCATTCTTTAAAAGTAACTTCCTCTCCATTTTAGATAAGCATGCTCCATTCAAAAAATGCAGAACCAAGAACAGATACAGCCCTTGGTTCACTCCAGACCTGACTGCCCTCGACCAGCACAAAAACATCCTCTGGCGGACTGCAATAGCATCGAATAGTCCCCGTGATATGCAACTGTTCAGGGAAGTCAGGAACCAATACACGCAGTCAGTCAGGAAAGCTAAGGCCAGCTTCTTAAGGCAGAAGTTTGCATCCTGTAGCTCCAACTCCAAAATGTTCTGGGACACTGTGAAGTCCATGGAGAACAAGAGCACCTCCTCCCAGCTGCCCACTGCACTGAGGCTAGGTAACACGGTCACCACCGATAAATCCATGATTATCGAAAACTTCAATAAGCATTTCTCAACGGCTGGCCATGCCTTCCGTCTGGCTACTCCAACCTCGGCCAACAGCTCCGGCCCCCCCGCAGCTCCTCGCCCAAGCCTCTCCAGGTTCTCCTTTACCCAAATCCAGATAGCAGATGTTCTGAAAGAGCTCCAAAACCTGGACCTGTACAAATCAGCTGGGCTTGACAATCTGGACCCTCTATTTCTGAAACTATCCGCCGCCATTGTCGCAACCCCTATTACCAGCCTGTTCAACCTCTCTTTCATATCGTCCGAGATCCCCAAGGATTGGAAAGCTGCCGCAGTCATCCCCCTCTTCAAAGGGGGAGACACCCCGGACCCAAACTGTTACAGACCTATATCCATCCTGCCCTGCCTATCTAAGGTCTTCGAAAGCCAAGTCAACAAACAGGTCACTGACCATCTCGAATCCCACCGTACCTTCTCCGCTGTGCAATCTGGTTTCCGAGCCGGTCACGGGTGCACCTCAGCCACACTCAAGGTACTAAACAATATCATAACCGCCATCGATAAAAGACAGTACTGTGCAGCCGTCTTCATCGACCTTGCCAAGGCCTTCGACTCTGTCAATCACCATATTCTTATCGGCAGACTCAGTAGCCTCGGTTTTTCGGATGACTGCCTTGCCTGGTTCACCAATTACGTTGCAGACAGAGTTCAGTGTGTCAAATCGGAGGGCATGCTGTCCGGTCCTCTGGCAGTCTCTATGGGGGTGCCACAGGGTTCAATTCTCGGGCAGACTCTTTTCTCTTTATATATCAATGATGTTGCTCTTGCTGCGGGCGATTCCCTGATCCACCTCTACGCAGACGACACCATTCTATATACTTTCGGCCCGTCATTGGACACTGTGCTATCTAACCTCCAAACGAGCTTCAATGCCATACAACACTCCTTCCGTGGCCTCCAACTGCTCTTAAACGCTAGTAAAACCAAATGCATGCTTTTCAACCGATCGCTGCCTGCACCCGCATGCCCGACTAGCATCACCACCCTGGATGGTTCCGACCTTGAATATGTGGACATCTATAAGTACCTAGGTGTCTGGCTAGACTGCAAACTCTCCTTCCAGACTCATATCAAACATCTCCAATCGAAAATCAAATCAAGAGTCGGCTTTCTATTCCGCAACAAAGCCTCCTTCACTCACGCCGCCAAGCTTACCCTAGTAAAACTGACTATCCTACCGATCCTCGACTTCGGCGATGTCATCTACAAAATGGCTTCCAACACTCTACTCAGCAAACTGGATGCAGTCTATCACAGTGCCATCCGTTTTGTCACTAAAGCACCTTATACCACCCACCACTGCGACTTGTATGCTCTAGTCGGCTGGCCCTCGCTACATATTTGTCGCCAGACCCACTGGCTCCAGGTCATCTACAAGTCCATGCTAGGTAAAGCTCCGCCTTATCTCAGTTCACTGGTCACGATGGCAACACCCATCCGTAGCACGCGCTCCAGCAGGTGTATCTCATTGATCATCCCTAAAGCCAACACCTCATTTGGCCGCCTTTCGTTCCAGTACTCTGCTGCCTGTGACTGGAACGAATTGCAAAAATCGCTGAAGTTGGAGACTTTTATCTCCCTCACCAACTTCAAACATCAGCTATCTGAGCAGCTAACCGATCGCTGCAGCTGTACATAGTCTATTGGTAAATAGCCCACCCATTTTCACCTACCTCATCCCCATACTGTTTTTATTTATTTACTTTTCTGCTCTTTTGCACACCAATATCTCTACCTGTACATGACCATCTGATCATTTATCACTCCAGTGTTAATCTGCAAAATTGTAATTATTCGCCTACCTCATGCCTTTTGCACACATTGTATATAGACTCCCCCTTTTTTTCTACTGTGTTATTGACTTGTTAATTGTTTACTCCATGTGTAACTCTGTGTTGTCTGTTCACACTGCTATGCTTTATCTTGGCCAGGTCGCAGTTGCAAATGAGAACTTGTTCTCAACTAGCCTACCTGGTTAAATAAAGGTGAAATAAAATAAAAAAATCTCAAAATATGAACTAAACTCATCAATCCATCCTCTTCTAGATGTCTCTGGCCAGGTGGTGGTTCCCTCGATGAACCCCTTAGCTGTGGGCAGTAATGTCACCCTGAACCTAGTTCCCGAAAGCTTCATCAACATAGGGACCTGGTCATATGAAACTACAACCATTGTACTTTTCTATCCTGGTGGCAGTATTGTGAGTACAAGTTATCAAGGCAGAGTCTCATTCAACCGCTCCTCCTCAGAGCTGTCCATAAGCTCTCTCCAACTCAACGACTCAGGACGATATACCGTCCAGGGAATGCATTCAGTCTTGAAAGCTGTCTGTCCAGGGTAAGGAACTGACCTCTGCCTGTCTGTTTATCTTTCTATGATGGTAGACTCCCTCTCACTGGCACACACGGCCACTTGCTCGCAAACATGCTCACCTGCACACTTACTTGCCCATTCACATACTTACTTGGTCCACATGCAAACATGCTTGCACATCAGTGGAGGCTACTGAGGGAAGGACGGCTAATAATAATGGCTAGAATTGAGTGTAATGGAGTGAATGGAATGCTATCAAACATATGAAAAACACGTTTTTATGAATATGAATACCATTCAATCCACTCCATTCCAGCCATTATTATGAGCCGTTCTACCCTCAGCAGCCTCCACTGATGCAGATACATTGTCTATCAATGATTCATCTCTGTCATAATAATTCCTGACATGGAAAGCTAACACTTAAACGTGTCAATGTTTTCTGAACCTATAGTGAAGTTGGCCTTCATAATACCTTTGAAAATAATGAAACTGAACAGATCAGAGTATGAGCAAACGGTTTGTATACATTTTCAGATAAGACCTACACAAGATGTTTTATGTGTGCAAAGGGCTCTACAGTCCTCAATCCTGTAACTTAGTCTCTATAATAAGTAAATAAAATAGCATATTTAGATTTCCAAAACCATTTTTAGTGTGAAACAAATATAAACTATATGGTTGTTATTCTACTCTCTCACCCACAGAGCCCATTTCAAACGTGACTCTAAGAGCCAACGCCACTGATCTAGTGGAATTAAATGACACTGTCATTTTCACCTGCTCCGTCTCCTCTGGCACCTCCCTCTCCTACCGCTGGCTGAATGGCAGCTCAGAGGTTGCAGCCAGTGACGAGTTCGGCTTGGTGTTGGGAACAGCACTCTCTCCATAGTCAGTGTGACACGTTACGATGAAGGGCCGTTCAGATGTGAGGTCATCAATGGAATCAACAATGGCACCAGCCAGCCCATTGGCCTCAATGTTAGATGTGAGTATCAGAGTATGCAGTACACATGAGTCATACACAACAGACATGGATTGTACCTTGTCATTGAAAGCCAGCATTCTATGCCATGATGTAATATGCCTATTTTCATCCCAAATCATTCGGGGTAAAGGCCTGTGATATGAGATAGATTATGGGTAAGGGCCTGTGATACACTAGGGGAAGGGAAAGGATACCTAGTCAGTCGTATAACTGAATGCCCTCAACTGAAATGTGTCTTCCGCAATTAACCCAACCCCTCTGAATCAGAGAAGTGCGGGGGACTGCCTTAAATCGACATCCACGTCTTCGGGGCCCAAGGAACAGTGGGTTAACTGTGTTGCTCAGTGGCATAATGACAGATTTTTAACTTGTCAGCTCGGGGATTCGACCCAGCAACCTTTCGGTTACTGTACTAATACATCAAGCTGTAACACGCTACAGAAACAGGAGATGGGCTCCTGCTCCTATGAGCTGTTCCAACTTGCACAAGCCAAGGCTTCAGGAAGGCTACTTACTTACTAATCTTTGTCAAAATAATCAAACCATAAGACTAACCATACTGTCTTGTATTTAACAGTTGGACCAGAGAGACCTGATGTAACTAGTCCAGATATAGCAATGACAGGACACATCGTGACATTCAACTGCTCGGCCTCCTCTCAGCCTCCCAGCCAGTTCAGCTGGTTCTTCAATGGCTCCCAGGTGGTGACTGGCTCAGTGTATAAGACTGGCCCACTGACCTTAGCCAGTCATGGGGAGTACACCTGTGTGGCCTTCAACAACGTCACTGGCAGAAACAGCACTGTCTCCAAGATGCTCACTGTTGTTGTTGAGTCTCGGTCTAACCTTAATCCTTTAATTGATTAGTTTGGTGTACTTTCTTGAGAACAAATAATCCCTCTGCAGCTGTTAAACCTACTGCGACCGTTGAAACATTTTCACTTAGTTCTCAGCGCCAATAACCTCAGTGTCCATAAGCACCGGTGGAAACCAGGCGATAGAGGGTGACTCCTTTACAATGACTTGCAATATTGTCGGTGATCCTAGCTCCATTCATTGGTGGAAGAACCGCACGTCAGTGCGTCTAGATAACAGAACACATGTCTCTTTCGACAACAGAACATTGGCCTTCAACCCTGTACAGCATTCAGACTATGGAGAATATCAGTGTATGGCCAGAAATAGTGTGAGCAACAGAACTAGCACCCGCTACACACTCCTAGTGAATTGTAAGTAATAATGGGGATGTATTCTTGTCAAATATAGAGAAGGTAATAGCTGTGATGAGATACTATGAAGTCAATCATCAGCAATAAGTTAGTTAGAGTTAAATATTTCAATGTCGTTGTCTGATTTTCACAGATGGACCCAAGCAACCTGTGATAGCTGGTGCACCCATTGCCGTAACAGAACAAAGAGTGACATTCAACTGCTCGGCCTCCTCTCAGCCTCCCAGCCAGTTCAGATGGTTCTTCAATGGCTCCCAGGTGGCGACTGGCTCAGTGTATAAGACTGGCCCACTGACCTTAGCCAATCATGGGGAGTACACCTGTATGGCCTTCAACAACGTCACTGGCAGAAACAGCACTGCCTCCAAGATGCTCACCATCATTGGTAAATCAGACTACAGATTGTTTGCTTTGTTGTGTTAATTTACGATCTGATAAGAGGACAAATATCGCAAAATACACAGAGTATAGCAAATATTAGGAACACTAATACTGATACTGAATTTCCCTCAGAAAAGCTTCAATTCGTTGGGGCTTGGAGTCTACAAGATGTCGAAAGCATTCCACAGGAATGCCGGCCCATGTTGACTCCAATGCTTCCAATAAAAAGCATGAGCTGGTGCACACCGAGAGAAAATGATTATGTGTAGAGGTACTGACTAACTGCGAATAAACTGTAAGCTATAGAGTCGCACACTCTATATATACTCTCTATATATAAACTTTCAATAATAACTGCGCTTTCTTCACGAGGCACAGTGACACTGAAACGTGAGTTTATATATATAGAGTGTGTGACTCTCTTTTTTCAGCGTGAAAAACCCAGCAGCATTGCAGTTCATGACACAAGCCAGTGTGCCTGGCAACTAATACCATACCCCGTTCAAGGCACTAAAATCGTTTGTCTTTCCTATTCACCCTCTAAATGGCACACATTCATAATCCATGTCTCAATCGTCTCAAGTCTTAAAAATCCTTCTGTAATCTGTCTCCATCCCTTCATTTACACTGATTGAAGTGGATTTAACAAGTGACATCAATAAGGGATCATAGCTTTCACCTGGATTCACCTGATCAGTTATGTCATGGAAATAGCATAGTTTTGTACACTCAGTTACAATAAACATATTTATCATACAAAATAACTAAAACTACAGCTTTATACAGACACTGAAAACAAATATAAACACAACTTGTAAGGTGTTGGTTCCATGTTTCATGAGCTGAAATAAAAGATCTCAAAAATGGTCCTTATGCACAAAAAGCTTATTTCTCTGAAATGTTGTGCTCAAATTTGTTCACATCCCTGTTAGTGAGCAGTTCTTCTTTGCCAAGATAATCCATCCACCTGACAGGTGTGGCAAATCAAGAAGCTGATTAAACAGAATGATCATTGCACAGGAGCACCTTGTGCTGGGGACAATAAAAGGCCACTATAAAATATGCAGTTTTGTCACACAACATAATGCCACAGATGTCACATTTTTTGAGGGAGCGTGCAATTGGCATGCTGACTGCAGGACCAGAGCTGTTGCCAGAGAATGTAATGTTAATTTCTCTACCATAAGCTGCCTCCAACCTCGTTTTAGAGAATTTTGCAATACGTCCAACTGGCCTCTCAACCGCAGAACACGTGTAACCATGCCAGCCCAGGACCGTCACATCCAGCTTCTTCACCTGCAGGATCGTCTGAGACCAGCCACCCAGCCACCTGGAAAGATGTTGAAACTGAGGAGTAGTTCTGTCTGTAATAAAGCCCTTTTGTGGGGAAAAACTCATTCTGATTGGCTGAGCCTGGCTCTCCAGTGTGTGGGCCTATGCCCTCCAAGGCCCACCCATGGCTGCACCCCTGGCCAGTCATGTGAAATCAATAGATTAGTGCCAAATTAATGTATTTCAATTGACTGATTTCTATATCATAGATATCATATAGGATATCATGATATAAAACAGGAAATATATAAAACAGTAATATAAAACAGTAATATATAT
This sequence comes from Oncorhynchus nerka, assembly GCF_034236695.1. Lineage (NCBI taxonomy): Eukaryota > Metazoa > Chordata > Actinopteri > Salmoniformes > Salmonidae > Oncorhynchus > Oncorhynchus nerka. The sequence goes on along the minus strand of NC_088398.1, from coordinate 7,829,407 downwards.
CCAACTATTGCGTCGCTGGAACTAACCATTTTATCAAATGACAAATCTTGATACTGTACATAAAGCAATACACTTCCTCTCTCCTCACAGAGGCTATAAAATCAGTGATGGTGAAACTAAACAAATTACCAATAGCATCTGACAACCTAACCCTGACCTGTGACGTCACCGGGCACTATGACACCATCTACTGGATGAAGGACAACCTGTCTCTGGTCCTGAACAACACCTTGAACTCTGACATCACCATCTCTAACAACTCTCTGCACTTCAGTCCAGTCAAGGTGTCTAACGATGGAAACTATCAGTGCGTCGCCACCAATCTCTTTGGTCCAAACACCAGCCCTAAATACCAGCTACTGGTGAACTGTAAGTACTGGTGTTGGAATCTGTTGGTAAAATATTTTAAAAGATAAGCATTTGATGTTATATTATGTAGAAAGTCAGAAACCCACCACTATTATGACAGTTAGTGGTATCTGGGTTATTTGGGACATCCCTACCCTAAATCTTAACCTTAACCATAACACTTACCTAACCCGAACCTTAACCCTTACCTTAACCATTTTATATTTCAACTTCAATGGGGTGATGTCAGAGTTGGATGTCCCTAGGATTATGACCCCACTTCTCTGAACCTCTGTCTGTAGATGGCCCTCTGAGTGTGAACATCTCTGGCCCAGGATTAGTGGTGATTGGCTCAGTAATTACTGCCAATCTGAAGTGCTCAGCCGACTCCCGGCCGACCAGTGAGTACTGGTGGAAATACATCAACCAATCATTGCCGGCGACTGGTTCTTTGATGGCTGTAGGTGTCTCCTTGAAAAATGCAAGGATATACACCTGTGTGGCCAAGAACCGTCTAACTAACATCTCAATGTCCAAGACCATTAGTCTGGATGTTACTGGTAAGTGGGTAGGTTGTTATAGTAAGACCTAGGTGGTATATAATGAGTAATAAATGTCACAATATTGTTTTTATTATGTAGAATTTAATTTGGTTCTAGTTCGCGTACGTGTTTGTGCAAGGATCATTTTCATGCATCTGGGAAATGCAATACAGACATTTTCTGAACTGGGGGGTACAGACAGGAATCAAGAAGATGTATACACTGTATATTTATTTTTAACATCCTCACTCACTCATTCTCCTTCCCTGCCTCCCCTCCTCTCCCATTATCTTTGTCCACCTCTTCTCCCATTCTTTGTCCCCCTCCTCTCCCATTATCTTTGTACTCCTCCTCACACATTCTCTTTGTCCTCCTCCTCTCCCATTCTCTTTGTCCTCCTTTTCTCCCATTATCTTTGTCCTCCTTTTCTCCCATTATCTTTGTACTCCTCCTCACACATTCTCTTTGTCCTCCTCCTCTCCCATTCTCTTTGTCCTCCTCTTCTCCCATTCTTTGTACCCCTCCTCTCACATTCTCTTTGTACCCCTCCTCTCACATTCTCTTTGTCCCCCTCCTCTCCCGACCTCTTTGTTTCCCCTCTCTCCCATTCTTCTTTCTCTCTCAGGCCATTCACCTGTCCCCCCATTCCAGTCCAGAGGTGGTCTGATGTTGATGGGCCTTGTAGCTCTCTCTCTGCCTCTGATCAACCACTGAGACCACCACAGTTTGCACACTGCACGTTTGTTGGTTGGCAGCCAATCACTCCCTTCCCTCTACCCTCACTGAGTCCCCTCGCAGATCTGAAAAAGGACTGGATAGGAATAAGTGGTATTGTCAATACTGTAATTGCCCCTTCTCTTGTCACCATAGGGCTGGGTTTAGTATACTCAGCTCCTTTCCAATGCTTTTAGATTGTGAGGAAAGAGTCCACAAGAGGACAGATGGGAGGGATCTATCCCCTTAGAATAGAACCCACCTCTACAGTGCGTTTTTATGTCAATCATCTCTATAAACTGATATTCTTTTAAAAAACAAAAATCTTGAAAACTGGTCTTCAACATGGTAATTGAAGGGGCAAACATCCACTGCTCAGCTGCGTTGCCTATTTATGTTTTGAATTCAATGTTCTTAGATATTCACTGCCTTTGTGACTGTGACTATTGCCCTGAAGTCCATTCACTGAGTGCCTTTCTGTGTTCTGCGTTTGATCATGTTTGTAAACTCTGTAGTTCAAGTACAAATTCAGGTTTAATTACCTTATAAATACCTTAAAGGTAAAATGTTTCAAAACGATAATACATTAAACTGGTGTTTATGTAAAATATGGGTTGTCTTATGTTCATATTTCCTCTTCATTAATTATTGTCTTAAATAAAGTGTTGTCTTTTCACCCATGTCCTACTGAATGGTGCAATCTTGGTTGATTTCTTTATCTGCAAAATCGCTGTGAAGAAATGTGGATTTAATGAAGCAGTAACAGAGGGATTTAGAGTGGCACAATACACGCAAAAGGGAATAGGAAATCTAATCCACACACATAGTGAAACTTGTTTTTAAAAATGTGTATTTCAAAGGAGTATAATTATATCATATTTTTTTATAAACAAAAACAGTCATGGTTCTTGAGCGAGCAACATGAGATTACAAAACATGGTTACAAGGTTAATACAGAAGTTATTAAAGATCAACTCTTTAAATTGGAATACTCATGAAGTTTTTGCCTTGGTCACCCTTTGACCTCTCTACTCTTTCCATGATCTTCTGGCATTTCCACTGATTCTGGAATCCTTTCCTTAGGCACATTTCCACAACTGGATTGTGTATAGGTCGGAGAGAATGGGATGGGAGAGAGATACACAGATTGGTGACTTTGAGAGATTCCACTGTAACAGGCATTGTAGAAACTCTTCAATGTACTGCTGTTAGTGTTACAGAAACACAGGACTACTTACAGGCCTTCCTGGGCTTGCGGTAGGATTTGGCAGACTCCTGGCAGAGGCAGCCTCCACTCAAACCCTCTCTCCTCCTCCCTGAGTGACACAAAGTAAACTGCTGTATTAGTCTGAGTGCCATTCAGTTTCTGCCAACTAATTGATATCCAAAAATATTACTATCATGGGCTGTCAGAAACAGACTGACAAGCAGGCTACAATTGTAAAAAGAAAATCACAAACTACTGTATACCCTTAAAATATACATACTGGACAAATAGCAATGACTTCGTAATCACTCACCCTTACAGTCACACAGTCTGTCATGGTGTCTGGGGGGGTTGATCTGGTCTCCAACTCTCCCTGGGTCCTCCACTGTAGCTTCACTGACACCTGAACGTTGTACATCAGTTTCAGGAATCCCTTGGTAGAGAGGATGAGAGAGAGAGGCTGATCCTAATGGATATGTACAGTAAGTATGATGGATATTTTTAAATGATTGATGAATCTGTATGATGGATGTATATCTAATCAAATCAAATGGAATTGGTCACATACACGTGTTTAGCAGATATTATTGCAGGTTTTGCGAAATGCTTGTGCTTCTAGCTCCGACAGCGCAGTAATATCTAACAAGTAATATCTAAGGATTTCACAACATATACCCAATACACACAAATCTAAGTAAAGGGAATTAAGAATATATAAATATATGGATGACCAACGTCAGCGCAGCATAGACAAAGTTATAGTAGAAAAGTATAGAATACAGTACATACATAGAAGATGAGTAATGCAAGATATGTAAACTATTAAAGTGACTAGTATTCCATTTATTAAAGTGGCCAGTGATTTCAAGTCTGTGTATATAGGCAGCAGCCTCTCTGTGCTAGTGATATGCTATTTAATAGTCTGATGGCCTGGAGATAGAAGCTGTTTTTCAGTCTCTCAGTCACCAGCTAAGCCTCACCTGTACTGACCTCGCCTTCTGGATGATAGCGGGGTGAACAGGCAATGGCTCGGGTGGTTGTTGTCCTTGATGATCTTTTTGGCCTTCCTGACAGGTACTGTAGGTGTCCTGGAGGGCAGGTAGTTTGCCCCTAGTGATGCGTTGTGCAGACCGCACCACCCTCTGGAGAGCCCTGCGGTTGTGGGTGGTGCAGTTGCCGTACCAGGGAGTGATACAGTCCGACAGGATGCTCTCAATTGTGCATCTGTAAAAGTTTTTAGGTGACAATCCAAATTTCTTCAGGCGCTATTGCGCCTTCTTCAGAATCACACTGTCTGTGTGGGTGGACCATTTCAGTTTGCCAGCGATGTGTACGCCGGGGAACTTGAAACTTTCCACCTTCTCCACTGTGGTCCCGTCGATGTGGATAGGGGGGTGCTCCCTCTGTTGTTTCCTGAAGTCCACGATCATCTCCTTTGTTTTGTTGATGTTGAGTGGGAGGTTATTTTCCTGGCACCACACTCCCAGAGCCCTCAAATCCTCCCTCTAGGCTGTCTCATCGTTGTTGGTAATCAAGCCTACTACTGTTGTGATGTCTGCAAACTTGATGATTGAGTTGAAGGCGTGATTGGCCACGCAGTCATGGGTGACATAGGGACTACAGGAGGGGGCTAAGCACGCATCATTATGGGGCCCCAGTGTTGAGGATCAGCAAAGTGGAGGTGTTGTTTCCTTCCTTCACCACTTGGGGGCTGCCCGTCAGGAAATCCAGGGCCCATTTGCACAGGGCGAGGTTCAGACCCAGGGCCTCGAGCTTAATGATGAGCTTGGAGGGTACTGAGCTGTAGTCAATGAACAGCATTATTACATAGACATTCCTCTTGTCCAGATGGGACAGGGCAATGTGCAGTGTGATGGTGATTGCATCATCTGTAGACCTATTGGGGTGGTAGATGTGATAAGATTCTTGACTAGTCTCTCAAAGCACTTCATGATGATAGAAGTGAGTGCTACCGGGGATCGTCATTTTGTTCAGTTACCTTTGCATTCTTGGGCACAGGAACAATGGTGGCCATCTTGAAGAATGTGGGGACAGCAGACTGGAATATGTCCGTAAACACACCAGCCAGCTGGTCTGGGCAGGCTCTGAGGATGCGGCTAGGGATTCCATCTGAGCTGGCAGCCTTGCGAGGGTTAAAACGTTTAAATGTCTTATTCACCTCGGCCACAGAGAAGGAGAGCCCACAGTCCTTGTTAGCGGGCACTGTGTTATCCTCAAAGTGGACAAAGAAGGTGCATTGCTCCACTTTGTCTCTATACTGATGTGTTGCCTGTTTGATTGCCTTGTGGAGGAAATGACTACTCCGCTTGTTTTCTGCCATGTTCCCAGTCACCTAGCCAGTTTTCCTCGAATGCTGCCATCTATCCACGGTTTCTGGTTAGGGTAGGTTTTAATAGTCACAGTGGGTACAATATCTCCTATACACTTCCTGATAAACTCAGGCACCGTCTCTGTGTATTCGTCAAAATTATTCTCGGAAGCTACAAGCAAATTTCTGTATGATGGATGTGTCTGTATGCAACTACTAAAAGATGGCCATCTCTGTCTGCAGCTTCATGAAACGCTCAAAACATCAGAAAGAAACATTCAAATGCAGATGTCTATAAGTCTTCATATGAGTTAAGAGCTAAATGTAGTTCTTTAACAGACACCTCACATGATGCACATCAGTAGCAGCTGTAAAAAAATGTAACCTGCTATAACTCACTGTACATTATAAAGCCAAGTACATTCAACAGTAAATCAAGCAGAATGTTCAATACTTTACCTTGCCCTTGGCCAGTGAATGACAATACACAGAACAGCAAAAGCATCTTTATTCCCATTCCTCTGGCCTCAATATCCTTCTGAATGTGCAATATGATCTCTACAGCTATGACTGAATGAACAACTAACCTCCGCAGTTACCTCAGCCCTTTATATAGACGTGTGTCTCAATCTGAGATAAAATGGGCCATGTTCTATGAAGCGTGTGCCCCTACCTACACCTGCCTGGATTCTTTTATATCTCCCAAGCGTTTAGGAAAGAGTGGACGTTGGCCAAAACAACACCTCATAGTGTTACTGATGAGTGACGTCAGCCTGACAGGTGGATGAGAGTCCTTCATGATACTGACCTGTGATGGAAAAACACTCTTCTGCCTTCATGGCTTCTGTTCAATAAATATACTTTCTTTCAGAGCAAACTAACAAATAATGTTAATTAAATAGAATGTTCACCTGAAGACTTGAAGGCCGCTTGAAACTGTCAGCCAGACACTGCGATTGTGTTTCCTTGGCAAACAAGACAATGATCAAATATTCCTTTAGCAAAGCAATGAGGAAATAAAAACGTCATTGATCTGATAGGTCAATATGCTGCCCAGATCATCATTCAAGCGATTAGAGGAAACTAAATGACAGTTTATGTGAAAGGGTTAGAGAAGTTCTGTTTGCACAGAGTCAAATCTCACATTGACTATCATAGGACATGAACATTCTTTCACGGCATAACGGTTTGGTGCTTGCTGGATTCCATTAATCAGTCATGGTATTGGGCTCCACACCGCTACACTGGATCATTCATCACCATGTCGATGGTATCTCTGAAGACAAACTTAAAAACAGATATTTACACTTGGTCTCTTGAGCTTCCATTTTCAGCATGTTAGAAGCTGTAAGGTGGAACTAGTAAACAAATACTTCTCGACAACTGACACTGCCAACTAACCATACGAAGGAGCGGGTCCAACGTCTCATCACAGTGCTGTGTGTCACTAGACAGCTCTCTTGTGGTTCTCTGCTCAGGCATAACTCAACACATGCAGGTACAGTATCTTGGATGTGCTCACATCATCACATATATAAAACTGTTTGGTCATCCCAATACAATACATCTCTCCATTGTTGTGTTCCATGTGAACTTTCGCTGCACCCATTGTTTTGGGTACATTAAGCAATCAAACACACTCTGGAACACACACACGGGATATTTGACAAGATACAGCTAAAGGTCAATGATGTTATTATTTTGTTTTAAAAACTTTTATTTGCAGAGCCGTCATGCAGACACACTTCAGTGGTTGGAAGCTACAAATAAACCAATATCCACACAAACCGTAAGCTTTCATTGGTTTTAATGCATTGCATTTTGACACAATCAACATTCAACATCAACAACACAACCATGGTCAAGTACAGAGGCTGATCGGCCTACATATGCAGTATATACAAACAGTCAAGCAGCCTTTTATCGGGAGTCTTGGGTCTCGTGAGGTGACTGGCTTTGAATATATAAGCTAGCTACAACACAAGACAAGACAAGTATAAGACAAGTATAAGCTAGCTACAACACATCCATACACACTGACTCAGTATCATGTCATATCCAAGCCAAATACCCACCAGTCTCAGCGCTACTTTGAAATGCCCTCATCATTCACTCCAAATACACCATACCATTCCCCTTCATTCTCCATATTTCTACAGCCAAAATAAGACATATTCAGCCTAAATCTTCACAAGTAACAAAAAGTAACGGTGGCAAACAGATACCAGAAACAAGTAATGCTTTAACAGTGGAGCCAACTGGCCAAGTGATGCATCACTTTCAATGGTCTCTGTGTCAAAACACATATGGGACACCATTAAAGGGAAAAGGAAATTATATTATTAGTAACCAATCGGATCGATAGGACTGTAGGCTAAGCTACATGAGGAGAAAAATGCAGGAAATGTTGATATTTTGAGAGGAAACAAAACAAACCTTTAGTATGGTAGGTTTTCTGATTCTCCTAACCTTTCTGTGGGGAAGCTCTTATGAAGTATCTTTCAGCCAGAAAAGACAGATCCTAACATATTGGTGCATGATATCCATAATACAGAATGAAACTGAAGAGAAGGACAATCTTTCAAATCAACTCAATCACATCTCAATTGGTGATAAGTGGTCAAATCTGATATTTGATCCTATTAGTGTTTAGCGGTCCTCTACGCAGCCATTTTGGTGGTAAGTTACAGTACGGTCCCATAGAATAGAGTTGTGCAGTGGTTACCAACCCTGGTTCTGGAAAGCCTTTTAAGTTCCGTCTTTTCTTCCAGCCCAGCATTCAAAACATTCAACGTGATTCAACTAATCAAAGACTAGATCATGGATTGGAACAAAAGTCTGTACTAAAAGCAGTGAATGTGCTAAAAGCCTGTACTCTTGTGGCTCTCCAGGACCAGGGTTTTTACCTCTGATGTAGTGAGTGGGTCATTGGCCATCAGTTCTCCATCAGTTGGTATTCAGTTTTCAGCCTGTTTCTCCAGCAGGCCCTTGAGGTGGGCGTGTAGCGGCTGGCACACAGCCTGGTAGCCCTGAGGGGTGAGGTGGAGGAAGTCATACAGGTCCTGGTGGGAGATGCTGCCGTCCGAGTGCACAAAGCCGGAGTCAACGTTGAGGAGGGAGGCGTGGGGGAGAGAGGACACTGCATCCTTGACCAGCTTGTTGACCTGGGCGTTCCTCTCCCGTAGGGGTTGGGCATCTTACCCCTGGGCAGCACTCCCTGTGGTTGGAAACATACATGATAGCACAGGAGGCTGCTGAGGGGAGAACGGTTCATAATAATGTTCGGAATGGAGCAAATGGAATGGCATCAAACACCTGAAAACCATGTGTTAGATACCATTCCTCTGATTCAGCTTCAGCCATTACCACAAGCCCATTCTCCACAATTAAGGTCCCACCAACCTCCTGTGCATTATAGCCACTAGACGGCCAAACGACAAACGTGCCAATTTAGTTAGCAATGATAATGGAGTCCATAAAGCATGCAGTTCATAATTTAGGTTTGGGTTATCATAAAGGTTAATGATTGTAAAGGAGATTTTCCAGGTGAACAAATGGGAGCGCATTCAGTCACATTCATTTACCTTATTTCAGTTTATTACAAGAATTCAGGGAGAACATCTCCAGAGCAGAAGCCAAGAAGAAATGTCTAACAAGATTCTCTGAGAGGTCTGTGCAGCCATTAGGGTTTATATCTGAACAATGAGGAGTGTATGATCACATCAACACACAATTAGTATGTCAGCTAGAATAACATAGCAGCTGTTATTCACTTGTGCAACTAGTTACCACCAGTGGTAAAGAGCGCCACAGTCAGGCAGAAAAATCTGAATGTTCTATCAAAGTGAGAACAATTAGTTTCCCTGGCTGATGTTGCTGCTACTTAGAAATACATGCCATTCTATAAATGCTATTCGTACATCACTTTAGGAAAAGGAGTCCACTGGTCTGTCAATAACCTCAATGTATGACAAACACTGGTGGTAATCAGATGATCCAAATAATATAGGCAGCCTAGTAAACAATGCCCCCCTCTGGTATGTCCTATTCAAGCAGTGGTTCCCAAACTTGTTTTGTCCCGTACCCCTTCAAACATTCAACCTCCAGCTGCGTACCCCCTCCAGCACAAGGGTCAGTGTAAGCCGTTTATTGTAAGCCTGACACACACACACTATACAGTACAATACATTTATTAAACATAAGAATGAGTGTGAGTTTTAGTCACACCAAAGTAGGAAGTGACAAAGAGCTATTATAGGACCAGGGCACAAGTAATAATATAATCATAATCAATCATTTAGCTCTTTATTTAACCATCTTACATATAAAACCTTATTTGTTCATCTAAAATTGTGAATAACTCACCACATGTTAATGAGGAGGGTGTGCTTGAAAGGATGCACATAACTCTGCAATGTTGGGTTGTATTGGAGAGAGTCTCAGTCTTAAATCATTTCCCACACACAGTCTGGGCATGTATTTAGTTTTCATGCTAGTGAGGGCCGAGAATCCACTCTCACATAGGTACGTGGTTGCAAAGGGCAATAGTGTCTTAACAGCACGATTTGCCAAGGCAGGATATTCTGAGCGCAGCCCAATCGTGCTCCAACTTCTTAATCATAGCCTCAATTTTGTCCCACACATTGAATATCGTTGCGGAGAGTCCCTGTAATCCTAGATTCAGATCATTCAGGCGAAGAAAAAAAACATCACCCAGATAGGCCAGTATTGTGTGATACTCATCAGACAAGTGAAAATTATGGTCAGTAAAGAAAACTTTAAGCTTGTCTCTCAATTAATAAAAATGTGTCAATACTTTGTCCCTTGATAACCAGCGCACTTCTGTATGTTGTAAAAGCGTTACATGGTTGATGCCCATATCATTGCATAATGCAGAAAATACACGAGAGTTCAGGGGCCTTGCTTTAACGAAGTTTTTTCATTGTAGTGTCCAAAATGTCTTTCAAGCTGTCAGGCATTCCCTTGGCAGGAAGAGCCTCTTGGTGGATGCTGCAGTGTACCCAAGTGGCATCGGGAGCAACTGCTTGCATGCGCGTTACCACTCCACTATGTCTCCCTGTCATGGCTTTTGTGCCATCAGTACAGATACCAATCATCAAAGTCCATTTGATGTAACAAAGCTGTCCTGTTGTCCAGTAGCATGGGGCTTGCCTGTCCTAGCCTCTCGATAGCTCACCATATAAGACGCTTCTAGCCCCTTCTTATTAATGGTATCTGTTGCTTTTATACATGTCTTACTACTCGAAAGTCGTCTTAATTCTCACTCAAAAAACTCCTGTGGCTTATTTTTCAAATTGGCATGTTTTGTTTCTAAACGTCTGCGCAAGAATGGAGGTTTCATCAAGTTGTGAGATAATACTTTTGCACATATAACACACTGTGGCTGAGGAAAGGCACTACTCCCAATATAAGTGAATCCCAAATCAATGTAGTTCTCATATTTGCGCCTCTTCGATGGTCTGTTGTTTGGTGCTTTCCCGGGTAAGGAGCAGTAGTTTGGTGCTTTCCCAGGTAAGGGGGCAGTAGCTTGGTGCTTTCCCGGGTAAGGGGGCAGTAGCTTGGTGCTTTCCCGGGTAAGGGGGCAGTAGCTCTACTGCTGCATCAGATTCACAACTGTCAGTGTCCATGTTAGCTGGGCTAAAAACACATGTAGAATTACTGATGCTAGCGTTGGATGTGCTCGTGGAAGCAGACAACTTGTGTTGTTGACAGGTGAAGGTGTAGTACTGCTGGAAGTAGCAGTACTACCAGTAGAGCTGGTATGTGTCTCTATGGATGCAGAACAAGTTGTGTCGTCGACAGGTGCAGGTGTAGTACTGCTGGAAGTAACAGTACTACCAGTAGAGCTGGTATGTGTCTCTATGGACGCAGGCATTACTTTTTTTTAACCATTTATACATTTTCGAGCAAACGGAATGAGCAGCAGCTATGTTTGGCTACATATGGACCGTTAGTGGAATTCCAGCGAGAGAGTAATGGTTAATGTGGTTGGATGTTAATTATTTGATGAGGCTACCTGTATTTGACATTGTGTTGTTATTTTGCTGAATACTAGATGGTTGAATTTTTTGGGGGGCAGTGAAACGAGGCTACTCAGGCGAGAAAGAAATCTCACCCAAATGTATAGCCCCATTGGAAAATATAAATGGACTATTTTAAAATGTGAATAATTTGTTATTATTATTATTATTATTTAAAAAATATATATGTGTGAATCACATTTTTATTTGGAGTACCCTCGACGTCAGTTTGGGAATACCTGTTCTATTGCAAACTGTCTGGGACTCATTGTTGTTTACCTGTTTATACTCAAATACACTCACAGACATTTTACTTACTAAGTCAAAGACTAAATTAACTGCAATACACTGGTCTCAAGTATATTAGCATAACTAGCCTACATAGAACCACGGCCGACCCATTGTACAATTATATATTTGTATAATATTAAAATGTGTCCCAGTCCAACATGCCTAGCTCTGCCCATTGGGGCGTGGCTTACGGAGTGCTCCTCGCATCTTCGTATTCCTCCGGATCAAGTTACAGCAGCTCACCACACCTTCTTCTATGATATCATGGTGGTCCGCAAACAAACGTTTAAAGTGCATGGCGCCACTTACTGTGCTGGAATGTACGATCAATTATGTACTCCCCAATTCTGTACTACCATTCAAATCAAATTTAAAAAACAAACAAATCCATACTAACTTCTACCACAACCTCCCCCTTCCCCCCAAAAAAACTCCCCAGATCCCCCTATCCCATTAAACTTAATCTATATCATGCTGAAACACTCCATCCTTAGGATCGTTCAGCATGTCAACAACCATTTCAACAGTAACATCTGTCACTCCCAATATCTCTTTTGCCATCTCCACAATAACATTCAACCTGGCATTTCTGCTTTTTACAACCTGAGTCGTATTGATAGCCTAACCAATAAAAGCTATGAAGTCGACTTTATTTATTATCAAAGTGTCCCTTAAGAAATATTTCTGAACAGGCCTCGAAACCATGCCAGGACCATCAGAAGCATGTGCCCCGACAGTAGACCTACTTACTACATGAACATCCATGTAAGCTCCATCCGTCCACATTGTATTTCTTCACTGCCTCAGCATGACACCTTCTGCGTTACGGTGTTTCTGGCCACCTCCACCTGCCTCTCTCGCACCGGACACTTCCGATCCCCAGCAACATGGGCACTCCTACAATTGACACACACAATTTTATCCACTGAAACTACACAATCCTCTGTCCCATACCCTCCAGCAACCCTTCCCACATCTTGAAATCTCCCTCATACACACTGCTGGAACATGACCATAAACGATGCACCTGAAACAACACAGTGGGTTTGGCACAAAAGCTCTAACAGGATAATGGATATATCCTAACATGACATCGTCAGGTGTTGTGTTCTATTTATTAGAGAAAGAACTCGATGGACACTGTGAAAGCTTAAACCAAGTTTATTCTTTCCAAATGATCAAACAGCTGAATCGACAAAAACATCTTTACAATAGTGGTGGTATTTGTACCCCACTTTGGGTGGAGTCTCCTCCTTCTCGCTGAACATTGTATCTTTATTGCTAGGCAGGAAACTAAGTGATATGGCAGTTAACTTTTCTTTCTCCCTTAACGTGACCTGACCTGACCTCAACCCCCTTCATCACTAATCCATGGCTCTCTCCCCTTATCCATACCTGCCACATGTGATCGCTTTCTCTACACTCAGTACATTCCAAGCTTAATTGCACCCACCATATACCTTCCCCCTACAATTCACCATTAACCTCTGATGTAGTCCCTTGGCTATGGCACCCCTCAGGTCTCTATTATAACGAATTATTAATAACATTTAAAGTTCAGAAATCCAAACAGGTAAAAACTCAGACTCAAAACTCGAAAGGACTGACAGTGACTCCTCTGTTTCACCACTCTCACCATTGAGTCTGCGTCGCACCAAACGGCGGGCATCACAAACACCAGGAATCTTCAACTTCAATTGCTCCACCTGCACACTTAACACTACCCCAGAAATCACCCCTTTCAATGGTGCCCTATTCATTACCGCAAAGCAAGAAACAGATCTTGACGCAAGTTGCGTGACACGGAGCTCCCGCTCCCTCAGGTCCAAAGAAACACAAACAAATATCACAAGTCCACTAAAGGTTACCTTCACTGATTCAACTGCACCCAACTCCTTTCCAACCTACCCTGAAACCACAAATGGATCCGCCAAAAGGCAAAGATCCATTTTCTCCAAAAGAGTCACTCCTACTGGACCAGATTATTTTTTATCATGTCCATCAATGCCAGGCTCAGAGCTCTTCACCACACCTTCCACCTCACTTAACTCGTCCTCGTTCATTTCTATTTCACCTCCAGAACTCAGTCTGGAGCACGGCTCACTCTGTTTGCACTTGACACCAATCTTCTTTGACGACCTATCTATTTTTATCGCCATTTTCCTCAAATTCAAATCCAACCTCTACTTTCCTCACTTTTTTTGACCTCTTCTTCCTCTTTTTACCCCTACATTCCACCTCAGAAATCCACCTTTCTGTGTCCCTGTCCCAATATTCCTCTTCTACCCACGTTGCTTCAATACCGTGCGTGTCATCTTCCCCTGATAGTTCCTGAAAGTGACATTTTAAGTCATTACAGAATATAGCATTGATTACTCATAGGTGAGCTATGTCAGTAAAATATGGTTTTGTTTTCATTCTAGCAGTGGAGGCTGGTGAGAGGAGCTATAGGAGGATGGGCTCATTGTAATGGCTGGATAGGAATCAGTGGAAAGGAAGCTTCCATATCTTTGATCTGTTTGATACCATTCCACTGATTCCATTCCAGACATTACAATGAGCCCGTCCTACTGCAGCTCCTTCCACCAGCCTCCACTACAGGCTCGTGATATGTATGTGCATATATATGTCGTGATATGTATGTGCATATATATGTCGTGATTTGTATGTGCATATATATGTCGTGATTTATATGTGCATATATATGTCGTGATATGTATGTGCATATATATGTCGTGATATGTATGTGCATATATATGTCGTGATTTGTATGTGCATATATATGTCGTGATATGTATGAATACTTCCCTAAAACATGTATTTTCTCTGCAAATTAAGGCTATCAAAATGACTACCAAAGGGGATTATAAAATGTAGTGTACTTCCTCATTTCTAGCTTTGGAATCTTCCGGTGTTTGTTCATGAGGGAAATGCATAACGCCAATGTGCAGATAACAGAGCAAGTCACCGATACAAACCATGATAGCTGCTCAGCTTCTTCGAATTAATACAGACTATACAAAATATTAAATATCACAATCAAATAGTGACAATTTTACATCTTGCCAACTAAAAACTTTTATTGTTGTGATGTTAATTGCAAGATTGCTTATGGAAGTTTAGTTAGCTACTACGTTACTCTGTATACAGTTAGTTCGCACTGGCTAGCTAGATAGTCAAACTGCACGTGCCACTTGATGAGGAAATGGTGCCAATTAAATGTGCTATTTTACTCAGATTGCTGCTATTGTTGAATAGCTACACACACAAGTAGCTTCATTGATTAGTGTTCACCCCAACTGCATTTTTTGGATAGTTAGCGACATTGTAGATTACACTTTTATTTTGCTAATGTGCGCTGATTCAAGACTCCTTGTTATTGTCAAATGTTTTGTCTTTGTCTTACTTCTTGCTACACTATATATACAAAAGTAGGTGGACACCCCTTCAAATTAGTGTATGAGGCCACACCCATGGCTGACAGGTGTATAAAATTGAGCACTGTCACATTGGTATGAAGGATCGGGAGACAGGCGCATAAATGCGTGTTATGAAAGGGCACGGTACGAAGACCAAACAAACACGTAACAAAACACACAGGGTAGAAACCCAAAACAAAAAGGAGTACCTTGATTAAATAACAAACACGCACAATGATTAACACAAGGGACAAGACCTGTAATCATCTGCCCAATCCAGAAGGGCACGAAAGCCCAAAACACACAGCACAGGTACTCACACGCACCAACAGACATTGTAACAATAATCGACCCCCAATGGAAACCAAAGGGCACATATATACAAATACTAATCCGTGGGAATAGGGGACTGGTGTGCGTGATAAAAGTTCCGGAGGAATCAGTGACAAGCACAGAGACATGCAATGTTCATATACAAACATTAGCAGTAGAATGGCCTTACTGAAGAGCGCAGATACTTTCAACATGGCACAGTCATAGGATGCCACTTTTCCAACAAGTCAGTTAGTCAAATTTGTGCGCTGCTAGAGCTGTAAAACAGGGATTTTTCAGCCTGTATGTGGGTGTCTGAAGAAGGATGTTTTTATAGTGCTATTGCACTGTGTGCATGAGCCACATTTGTAGATCCCATTTGGAGTGAGTGTCTGAGTGGGCTCAGGAGGCAGGTCAAAGCTCAGCAAGCTATCTCCAATATTGTGACCAGCTTATAGACCACCAGTGGGGGTTCCTTGAAGAGGTGTGCATTTTTTTTGTCTGATTGCAGAATATGCCAGTGCTTTTTAAGGATTGCTTTCATTTTCTCTGAACCCTTGGTGTACTTGGTGCAAAAGACGGTTGCGTTGTTTTTCTTCTTTTATTGAGTTTTTAGTAACTCCTCTCTTGGTTTTGAGATATTTTCATAATTGCAGCATCAAGAGTTTTATCCTTGTAGCCTCTCATTTTTTATTTATCTGTCTTTTTTTGTCTTATCTGTCAAAATCTGTCTGGTGGCCACAGATTCGTTGAACCATATTCATAACTGGCTATTTGGTAGACCATTCTTGAGGGGAAGGGGATGCATACTATCCACACATAGCAAGGCATTGTGTCTGTGGGCTTTGTGTGTAAGTCTGTGTGTAATGCATCATTCTCTTTGATGATCCAGGTAGTTTATTTTTCTCTCATCAGTCTGCATGGTGAATTTGAGGTATTCAGAGCCCTTGTTTACTATAGTTTGGAATTAATTTAGTTCCTGCTGACTTCCTTCCCAGAGCACAAAGACATCATCTATGTATCTCTTCCATAGGAGGATTTGAGAAAGTGGGGGTTTGTCTCTGTTTTGTAAAGGAGTGCTTCCTCAAATGGTCCCACATACATGTTTGCATAGTTGGGGAAAAAAGGGGAGCCCATGGCTACACCCTGAATTTGAAGGAAAAAGTCTGACTCAAATACAAAGTAGTTATTGGATAATATCAGTTCAGTAATTTGTAATATGCAATCATTGGATGGAGCAAGGGTAGAGTCTCTCTGCTGAAGGACGTGTTGTAGCACCTGCAAGCCTCCAGTGTGTGGGATGTTAGTGTACAAGCTCTCCACATCAAAAGTGGCCAGCAGGGTGCCCTCTAGTATCCTTCCTAAGCCCTCTATCAATGAGATCATGTGACTGGTGTCTTTGACATAAGATGGGAGATTCTCAACCATCGGTTTAATGTGGTAATCCACAAATGTAGAAATGTTGGATGTCAGAGAGTCGATTGCGGCTACAATGGGTCTACCTGGAGGAGGAGACACTTGTTTGTGTATTTTAGAGGCTGTATAAAAAGTTGGTATCTTAGGAAATTTGACACAGAAATTCCACTTATTTTTTGGTGATTTGTCCTGATTCCAAACAACTTTCCACTGTGGATGTGATATTAATGAATGTTGGAATTCTAGGGTCTTAATTCAGTTTGCGATAGAAGTTACCTTTAGATGGTTGTCGGCGACATTCATTCACATAGTAACATTTGTTTTGTATACAAAATGACACCCATTCCAAATGGGATCTACAAATGTGGCTCATGCGCACAATGCAATAGCACTATTAAAAACATCCTTCTTCAGACACCTGCATACAGGTAGAAAAATCCCTGTTAGGGGTATCATCTCATACAAGACCAAGGGAGTAATCTATCTCATCACCAGGTTCATGTGGAAACGCCTAAGTAGTATTGAAATGATGAAATGGTTGTTGACATGCTGAACAATCCTAAGGATGGAGCATTTCAGCGTGATATAGTTTAATGGGGTAGGGGGATTGGGGAGGGTTTTTTGGGGAAGGGGGAGGGTGTGGTAGAAGTTAGTACAGATTTTTTGGGTATTTTATTTGAATGGTAGTACAGAATTGGGCAGAACGTGATTGATCGTACATTCCAGCACGGTAAGTGGCACCATGCACTTTAAACATTTGTTTTCAGAACGCCATGATATCATAGAAGAAAGTGTGGTGATATATTGTAACTCGATCTGGAGGAATACGAAGATGTGAGGAGAATTTATTTCAAAGAGCACTCCATGAGCCACGCCCCAATGGGACAAGTTATAAAATTATATAATTGTACAATGGGTCGGCCGTGGGTTCTGTGTATGCTAATATATTTGAGACCAGTGTATTGCAGTTAATTTAGTCTTTGACTTAGTAAGTCAAATATTTTTAGTGTATTTGAGTATAAACAGGTAAACAACCAGTTTGCAATAGGACATACCAGAGGGGGGCATCGTTTACTAAACTGCCTATATTATTGGGATTATCTGGCTACCATCAGCGTTTGTAATACATTGAGTTTGTTGACCAGTGGATGCCTTTTCATAAAGAGATGTATTTAGAGCTTTCATGTATTTCTAAGTAGCAGCAACATCAGCCAGGGAAACTAATTGTTCTCACTTTGATAGAACATTCAGATTTTTCTGTCTGACTGTGGTGCTCTTTACCACTGGTGGTAACTAGTTGCACGACTGAGTAACAGCTGCTATGTTATTCTAGCTGATATACTAATGTTGTGTTGATGTGTCTTTGTCAGATGTTCTTCACACTCTCAACTTTGGGGTGGGAGGTGACACAACATATAATGCCTTGTGGAGATTGAGCAATGGAGAGTTGGCCCACATCAGCCCAAAGGTATATATACACAAAGACAACACGTTAGTACATTACATTAGAGTTGATCATACACTACTCATTGTTCAGATTTAAACCCTAATGGCTGCACAGATCCATGGTCTCAAGCCTGTTCCCAGGCCAAAAAGCACTTTCAGTATCAATCATTGAAAATGCTTTTAAATGAAGTGGTATGAATGAAACTGCCCACCAAGTTGATGTTTGTGCCTCTGCCTCCACCAGGTTGTAGTGCTGTGGGTGGGCACCCATAATCACAGTCACACTGCAGAACAGATCTGTGGAGGCATTATGGCCATAGTCCAACTCATCAAGGACAAGCTGCCGAAGGCTTACACTCTCGTACTGGTGGGTTTTTCTTCCTCTTTTCTACCACGTGACTTCAAACATTTCCCATTACAACGGTTTATCATTTTCCTGTATGTGATTCACTGTTACTAAGTACTGATGTTCCTTCCTTTGACCTGTTCAACTGCCAGAATCAAATGTCTGCCAGTGTTGAATGTTATGGTTAAAGTTTGCTGAAAGACTTCGCAGAGGACACACTGATAATGTATCTGTGACACTGTGATTCTGTAGCAGCTGGTGTTGTGACTTCCTACAAGCCTCTCGGGCTGGTGTTTACTCAACACTCAGTGCTGCGGGATTAATATATAAGTGCCCTCTCAGAGAATCTTGTTAGACATTTCTCTTGGCTTCTGCTCTGGAGATGTTCTCCCTGAATTCTTGTAATAAAATGAAATTATTTAAATTAATATTTTATATCTCCCTTTTGTTCACCTGGAAAATCCCCTTTACAAACATTAATGTTATGGTTAATGTTCTGCTAGCGGAACCCCTCGACAACATCCACTGAAATGGCAGAGCACAAAATTATTATTATTTTTATTTTTAAATATTTAACTTTCATACAAGTATAACACAACAAATTAAAGCTTAACTTCTTGTTAATCTAGCCATCATGTCAGATTTAAAAAAGGCTTGACAGCGAAAGCACACCATACACCATTATGTTAGGTTAGCGCCTAGTCACAAAAAAACATACAGCCATTTTCCAGCCAAAGAGAGGAGTCACAAAAAGCAGAAATAGAGATAAAATGAATCACTAACCTTTGATGATCTTCATCAGATGGCACTCATAGGACTTCATGTTACACAATACATGTATGTTTTGTTCAATAAATTTCATATTTATATCCAAAAATCTCAGTTTACATTGGAATGTTATGTTCAGTAGTTCCAAAAACATCTGGTGATTTTGCAGAGAGCCACATCAATTTACATAAATACTCATCATAAATGTCGAAGGAATATGTTTGAGGAATTTTAATTACGAGATTTCTGTTGTTTGAATTTGGCGCCCTGAAATTTCACTGGCTGTTGTCATATCGATCCCGTTAGCGGGATCTCAGCCCAAAGAGGATTTATTAACCAAGTGGTCACCCGGTCTATTTACATTGACCCCCCCACACCCTTTGTTTTTACACTGCTGCTACTCGCTGTTTATTATCCATGCATAGTCCCTTTACAAATTACCTCGACTAACCTATAAACCAGCACATTTACTCAGTACCGGTACCCTCAGTATATAGCTTTGTTATTGTTACCTAATTTTCATGTCTTACTTTTTGATAAATATATTTTTTTACTTTAGTTTATTTAGTAAATATTTTCTTAACTCTGTTTCTTTAAGTACAGTGTCTTGCGAAAGTATTCACCCCCTTGTTATTTTTCCTATTTTGTTGCCTTACAACCTTGAATTAAAATAGTTTTTTTGGGGGGGTTGTATCATTCGATTTACACAACATACCTACCACTTTGAAGATGCAAGATATTTTTTCTTGTGAAACAAATAAGAAATATGACAAAAAAATGGACATGGATAACTATTCACCCCCCAAAGTCAATACTTTGTGGAGCCACCTTTTGCAGCAATTACAGCTGCAAGTCTCTTGGGGTATGTCTCTATAAGCTTGGCACATCTAGCCTCTGGGATTTCTTCCCATTCTTCAAGGCAAAACTGCTCCAACTCCTTCAAGTTGGATGGGTTCCGCTGGTGTACAGCAATCTTTAAGTCATACCACAGAATCTCCATTGGATTGAGGTCTGGGCTTTGACTAAGCCATTCCAAGATATTTAAATGTTTTCCCTTAAACCATTCGAGTGTTTCTTTAGCAGTATGCTTAGGGTCATTGTCCTGCTGGAAGGTGAACCTCCGTCCCAGTCTCAAATCTCTGAAAGACTGAAACAGATTTCCCTCAAGAATTTCCCTGTATTTAGCACCATCCATCATTCCTTAAATTCTGACCAGTTTCCCAGTCCCAGCAGATGAAAACATCCCCACAGCATGATGCTGCCACGACGAAGTTCTCGGGGTGTTGAGAGGTGTTGGGTTTGTCCCAGACATAACGTTTTCCTTGATGGCCAAAAAGCTCAATTTTAGTCTCATCTGACCAGAGTACCATTTTCCATATGTTTGGGGAGTCTCACACATGCCTTTTGACAAACACCAAAAGTGTTTGCTTAATTTTTTCTTTAAGCAATCTTCTGGCCACACTTCCGTAAAGCCCAGCTCTGTGGAATGTACGGCTTTAAGTGTTCCTATGGACAGATACTCCAATCTCCGCTGTGGAGCTTTGCAGCTCCTTCAGGGTTATCTTTGGTCTCCTTGTTGGCTCTCGGATTAATGCTCTCCTTGCCTGGTCCGTGAGTTTTGGTAGGCGGTCCTCTCCCTTTTTTTGGGGGTTCCATATTCTTTCCAATTTTTTAATCATTTACATTTACATTTAAGTCATTTAGCAGACGACTTACAATTAATAATGGATTTAATGGTGCCCCGTGGGATGTTCAAAGTTTCTGATATTTCTATAACCAACCCTGATCTGAACTTCTCCACAACTTTTCCCTGACCTATTTGGAGAGCTCCTTGGTCTTCATGGTGCTGCTTGCTTGGTGGTACCCCTTGCTTAGTGTTGTTGCAGACTCGGGGGCCTTTCAAAACAGGTGTATATATACTGAGATCAAGTGACAGATCATGTGACACTTAAATAAAGTACACCTGTGTGCAATCTAACTAATTATGTGACTTCTGAAGGTAATTGGTTGCACCAGATCTTATTTAGGGGCTTCATAGCAAAGGGGGTGGATACACATGCACGCACCACTTTTCCGTTTTTAATTTTTGTAATTTCTGAAACAAGTAATTTTTTAAAATTTCACTTCACCAATTTGGACTATTTTGTGTATGTCCACTACATGAAATCCAAATAAAAATCTATTTAAATTACAGGTTGTAATGCAACAAAATAGGAAAAATGTCAAGGGGGATGAATACTTTTGCAATGCACTGTATATTGTTGGCTTGTAAGTAAGCCTTTCACGGTAAGGTCTACACCTGTTGTTTTTGGCATGTGACAAATTGCATTTGATTTGATTTGTTCCCATTGATCATCCTTGAGATGTTTCTACAACTTGATTTGAGTTCACCTGTGGTAAATTCAATTGACTGGACATGATTTGGAAAGGCACACATCAGTCTATATAAGGTCCCACAGTTGACAGTGCATATCAGAGCAAAAACCAAGCCATGAGGTTGAAATAATTGTCCGTAGAGCTCGGAGACAGGATTGTGTCAAAGCACAGATCTGGGCAAGGGTACCAAAAATGTCTGCAGCATTGAAGGTCCCCAAGAACACAGTGGCCTCCATCATTGTTAAATTGAAGAAATTTGGAACCACCAAGACTCTTCCTAGAGCTGGCTGCCTTGCCAAAGTAAGCAATCAGGGGAAAGGGCCTTGGTCAGGGAGGTGACCAGAACCCAATGGTCTCTGACTGTCAGAGTCGTGTGTGTATAGGTGGCAGGGAAGTCAGGCGCAGGAGAGTCAAACGGAGTCTAAATGGAGTCTTTTAATATAATACATGCTCCAAACACTAAATATATACATACATAAACGAACATGGGTACGAGGACCCCTCGCGCACCTATACAACATAAAACAACACTTGACATAAAACAATATCTGACAAAGACATGAGGGGAAACAGAGATTTAAATACACAACAGGTAATGAATGGGATTGAAAACAGGTGTGTGGGAAGACAAGACAAAACCAATGGAAAATGAAAAATGGATCAATGATGGCTAGAAGGCCGGTGACGTCAACCGCCGAGCACCGCCTGAACAAGGAGAGGCAACGACTTCGGCAGAAGTCGTAACACTGACAGAGCTCCAGAGTTCCTCTGTGGAGATGGGAGAACCTTCCAGAAGGACAACCATCTCGGCAGCACTCCACCAATCAGGCCCATATGGTAGTGGCCAGACAGAAGCCACTCCTCAGTAAAAAGCACATGACAGCCCACTTGGAGTTTGCCAAAAAGCACCTAAATGACTTTCAGACCATGAGAAACAAGATTCTCTGGTCTCATGAATCCAAGATTGAAATCTTTGGGCTGAATGCCTAGCGTCACATGTGGAGGAAACCTGGCACCATCTCTACGGTGAAGCATGGGGGTGGCAGCATCATGCTTTGGGGATGTTTTTCAGCAGCAGGGACTGGGAGACTAGTCAGGATCGAGGGAAAGATGAACGGAGCAAAGTACAGAGAGATCCTTGATGAAAACTTGCCCCAGAGTGCTCAGGACCTTAGACTGGGGCAAAGGTTCACCTTCCAACAGGACAACGACCCTAAGCACACAGCCAAGATAATGTCGAAGTTGCTTTGGGACAAGTCTCTGAATGTCCTTGAGTGGCCCAGCCAGAACCCGGACTTGAACCTGATCAAACATCTCTGGAGAGACCTGAAAATAGCTGTGCAGTGACGCTCCCCATCCAACCTGACAGAGCTTGATGATCTGCAGAAAAGAATGGGAGAAACTCCCCACATACAGCTGTGCCAAGATTGCAGCGTCATACCCAACCAGATTCAAGGCTGAAATCGATGCCAAAGGTGCTTCAACAAATGACTGAGTAAATGGTTTGAATACTTATGTAAATGTGATATTTAAATTGTTTTTTTTATACATTTGAAAACAAATCTTTAAAAAACAGTTTTGTCATTATGGGGTATTGTGTGCAGATTGATGAGGGAAAAATTATTGAATCCATTTTAGAATATGGCTGTAACGTAACAAAATGTCAAAAATGTCAAGGGGTCTGAATACTTTCCAAGTGCACTGTACATATCCATTCTGATCAACCTCTCTCTTATCCTCTCTACCAAGGGGTTCCTGAACTGATGTTCAAAGTTCAGGTGTCAGTGCCACTACAGTGGAGGACCCAGGGAGAATTGGAGACCAGATCAACCCCCCCACAGACACCATGACAGACTGTTTGACTGTAAGGGTGCGTTATTAGGAAGTCATTGCTATTTGTCCAGTAAGTGGATACAATCCTAGCCTGCTTGTCAGTCTGTTTCTGACCGCCCATGATAGTAATATTTTTGGATGTCAATTAGTTTGCAGAAACTGAATGGCACTCAGACTAATACAGCAGTTTACTTTGTGTCACTCAGGGAGGAGGAGAGAGGGTTTGAGTGGAGGCTGCCTCTGCCAGGAGTCTGCCAAATCCTACCGCAAGCCCAGGAAGGCCTGTAAGTAGTCCTGTGTTTCTGTAACACTAACAGCAGTACATTGAAGCGTTTCTACAATGCCTGTTACAGTGGAATCTCTCAAAGTCACCAATCTGTGTATCTCTCTCCCATCCCATTCTCTCCGACCTATACACAATCCAGTTGTGGAAATGTGCCTAAGGAAAGGATTCCAGAATCAGTGGAAATGCCAGAAGATCATGGAAAGGGTAGAAAGGTCAAAGGGTGATCAAGGCAAAAAGAGTTGACCTGTAATCTCATGTTTCTTGTTCAAGAACCATGACTCGTTTTTTAATAAAAATGTATTATATAATTATACTCCTTTGTAATATACATTTTTTATAAACAGTTTCAATATGTGTGTGGAGTGATATCCAATGTATTATTTCAGAGTTTTATCATCCCTCTGCTTTTACTTTACTAGATCCACATATTTTTTTGCATTTTATCCCTTTTTCAATCTTGTCTCATCGCTGCAATTCCCCAAAGGAGGTAAAGTTCGAATCATGCGTTTTCCAAAACATGACCTGCTAGATCACGCTTCTTAACACCTGCCCGCTTAATCAGGAAGCCACAGCAATATATCAGAGGTAACACACATTTAACCTGACAACCAAGGTCAGACTACAGGCGCCCGGCCTGCACAAGGAGTCGCTAGAGCACGATGAGCCAAGTGAAGCCTCCCCCCTCTGGCCAAACCCTCCCCTAACCCGGACGACGCTGGGACAATTGTACGCCGCCCTATGGGACTCCCGGTCACTTCTGGTTGTGATACAGCCCAGGATCAAACCTGGGTCTGTGGTCATGCCTCTAGTGCCTGTGATGCAGTGCCTTAGACAGCTGCGCCACTTGGGAGGCCCAAGAACCACATTTATTCACAGCGATTCTGACAATAAAGAAATCACCCAAGATTGCACCATTCAGTAATACAGGTGTGAAAAGACAGCACTTTATTTAAGACAATAATTAATTAAGAGGAAATATAAATATAAGACAATAGCACAAGCCTGCATCTCCTCTGAGGATTTACAAGCTTATACATTTAATGTGAATAACAAGCCATGTTAAACATAAACACCATCTGAATGTATTATCGTTTGAAACATTTTAACTTTAAGGTATTTATAAGTTAAATAAACCAGAATTTGTGCTTGAACAGAGTTTACATACATCAAACACAGAAAGGGCAATAGTCACAGTCATAAGGGCAGTGAATATCTAAGAACATTTCATTAGAAACAGAAATAGGCAGAGCAGCTGAGCAGGGGATGTTTGCCCCTTCAATTACCATGTTGAAGACCAGTTTTCAAGATTTTGGTTGTTATTTATAGAGATGATTGACATATAAACACACTGTAGAGGTGGGTTCTATTCTAAGGGGATAGATCCCTCCCATCTGACCTCTTGTTGACTCTCTCCTCACAATCTAAAAGCATTGGAAAGGAGCTGAGCATACTAAATCCAGCCCTATGGTAACAAGATGGGGCAATTACAATATCGACAATACCACTTATTCCTATCCAGTCCTTTTTCAGATCAACAATGTGAGTCAGTGAGGGTAGAGGGAAGGGAGTTATTGGCTCCCAACCAGCAGACAGACATGCAGTGTGCTTACTGTGGTGGTCTCAGTGCTTGATCAGAGGCAGAGAGAGAGAGCTAGCAGGGCTGTTAGCATCATACCAACTCTGGCCTGGAATGGAGGGGCATTCGAGTGGCCTGGGAGAGAAAGGAGAAGTTAAAAAAAAATTAAATGGTTTTTATTCCTGTCTGTACACCCCAGTTCACCAGATGTCTTTATTGCATTTCCATGATGCATGAAAATGATCATTGCACAAACAAGTACACAAACTAGAACCAAATTAAATTCAACAAAATAAAAACAACTTTGTGACATTTAATTACTCAGTACGTCCCACCTAGGTCTTACTGCAACAGCCTCCCACTTACCAGTAACATCCAGACTAATGGTCTTGGACATTGAGATGTTGGTCACAGGGTTCTTGGCCACACAAGTGTAGTCCCCTGCATTCTCCAAGGAGGCAATAACAGCGATCATAGGTCCAGTCCCAAGCACTGATTGATTGTTGAATTTCCACCCGTACTCGCTGATTGGCCGGGAGTCGGCAGAGCACTTCAGTGTAACTGTGGCTACTGAGCCAATCACCACTGAGACTGGGCCAGAGATATTCACACTCTTAGGGCCATCTACAGAAGAGGTTTAGAAAGGGGGGGTCATAATTGGGAAAAGTCTAAATTGGACACTTGGGACATCCAAATTTACGTCACCCATTGTTGTTGAAATGTAAAATGGCTAAGGTAAGGGTTAAGGTTAGGGCTAGGTAAAGGTTAAGGTAGGGATAGGGATTAAGGTTAGGGTTTAAGCTAGGGACATCCCAAGTATCCCGGATAGCATTAACCATCATACCAGTGGTGGGTTTCTGACTGCTTCTACATAATATAAAGGTGTATCTCTTAAAATATTACTAAAACGCTAGTACTTACAGTTCACCAGTAGCTGGTATTTAGGGCTGGTGTTTGGACCAAAGAGATTGGTGGCGACGCACTGATAGTTTCCATCGTTAGACACCTTGACTGGACTGAAGTGCAGAGAGTTGTTAGAGATGGTGATGTCAGAGTTCAAGGTGTTGTTCAGGACCAGAGACAGGTTGTCCTTCATCCAGTAGATGGTGTCATAGTGCCCGGTGACGTCACAGGTCAGGGTTAGGTTGTCAGATGCTATTGGTAATTTGTTTAGTTTCACCATCACTGATTTTATAGCCTCTGTGAGGAGAGAGGAAGTGTATTGCTTTATGTACAGTATCAATATATGTAATTTGATAAAATGGTTAGTTCCAGCGACGCAATAGTTGGATATATAAAACAAATGGTTGTACGATCTGATTGATTGTAAATTACTGTTTTATGTTACTGTTTTAGATATTTCCTGTTTTATATCATTATTTCCTGTTGGTATGCATAGATTGTTTTTACATCTTTAGAGATTGAAAGTAGTGTTAGGTTAAAACTCTGTGTATGAGAAGAGTTGAATTATTTAGTGGACTGCAGTGGACTGTAGGAATGTGTACTCCCAAGCCCTCTCCTGACTGAGGAGCACAGATAAATCCAGGCTGATGGAAAAGTACATCTTTGTGGAAGGAGGGGGTGAGAGCTCAAGGTTTAAGTGGACACTGCACTGTATTGCATTGATGTATTTAGCTGTACTCTTCACTGAGTAAAGATTTTAAATGTTTGGGCTCTTTTGTATGATAAGTATGTCTATTGTAATTCTTACTAGATTGTAAATTAACACAACAGAGCAAAGGTCTGACTTACCAATGATGGTGAGCATCTTGGAGACAGTGCTGTTTCTGCCAGTGATGTTGTTGAAGGCCACACAGGTGTACTCCCCATGATTGGCTAAGGTCAGTGGGCCAGTCTCATACACTGAGCCAGTCACCACCTGGGAGCCATTGAAGAACCAGCTGAACTGGCTGGGAGGCTGAGAGGAGGCAGAGCAGTTGAAGGTCACGATGTATCCTGTCATTGCTATGTCCGGACTCATGATAACAGGTCTCTCTGGACCATCTGGGAAACACAAGACAATGAAGATATTGAATGATATTAGCTACTAGAACTGCCATTAGGACATTTACCTTGGTTTGACCCATGCAACACCCAACCATCCCCTTGGCTTTATTACATTGGTGCCAGAAGCGAGATTAAAACCTACCCGAATTCCATTACTATGAATTCCATCTTGCCCTCATTATAGGTCAAAATTATAATTAAATTGGCAGATATCAATTTTGGATGTTGTGCCATAATAACTACTCACAGTTGACGATCAGTCTGTATTCTGTGCTGGTCATGTTGCTGAGGGTGTTGTAGGCAGAACACTTATAGTCTCCTTTGTCAGAATGCTGGACAGAGTTGAAGGTCAGTGTATTATTGTCAATAGAGAAGTGTATTCTGTTGTCAGCATACAGAGGCCAGCTGTTCCTCATCCACTGAATGGAGTAAATGGTTCCAGTGGTCTCACAGGTCAGAGAGAATGTCTGGTTCAGTATTGGCTGGGATCCCATGGCTTTCACCATGGTCATGGTGACTGGTTCTGTGAAGAAAATGTCAGAGTATCACAAGAATGTTGACTTCAATCACTGTAAGTTGAATGGCCTATATCTACAAGTTAAACAGTTTAGATGTATCTTACGTCTTACCAACAACAGTGAGAATCTTGGAGACAGTTCTGTTTCTGCCAGTGACGTTGTTGAAGGCCACACAGGTGTACTCCCCATGACTGGCTAAGGTCAGTGGGCCAGTCTCATACACTAAGCCAGTCACCACCTGGGAGCCATTGAAGAACCAGCTGAACTGGCTGGGAGGTTGAGAGGAGGCAGAGCAGTTGAAGGTCACGATGTGTCCTGTTTCTCCTAATGCTGGTCCTGTTATAACAGGCGCCTCTGGTCCATCTATAATACAAATTACAATCAGCTAGACCCAACATTCCAACAGCATACCACCCTGGATACCACTGCTGGCTTGCTTCTGACGCTAAGCAGGGTTGGTACTGGTCAGTCCCTGGATGGGAGACCAGATGCTGCTGGAAGTGGTGTTGGAGGGCCAGTAGGAGGCATTCTTTCCTCTGGTCTAAAAAATATATATCCTAATGCCACGGGCAGTGATTGGGGACACTGGCCTGTGTAGGGTGCAGTCTTTCAGATGGAATGTTAAACGGGTGTCCTGACTCTCTGAGGCCATTAAAGATCCCATGGCACTTATCGTAAAAGTAGGGGTGTTAACCCCGGTGTCCTGGCTAAATTCCCAATCTGGCCCTCAAACCATCACGGTCACCTAATAATCCCCAGTTTACAATTGGCTCATTCATCCCCCTCCTCTCCCCTGTAACTATTCCTCAGGTCGTTGCTGTAAATGAGTATGTGTTCTCAGTCAATCTACCTGGTAAAATAAGTAGAGGTTATTAGTAGAGGTTATTGGCAAGAAATTCAAAGGTTATCAAAATATGATAATAGTGTTAGAGGTGGGATTGAAACGTTGACTTTACTACAATATTAATAAGGAAGTTCTCAAAGATTCCACATTAAGCCGTGGGGTTAAAGTTGAACTTTATAGCATTTGTGAACTACACTCTTAGAAATAAAGGTGCTATCTAAAACCATAAAAGGGTTCTTTGGCTGTTCCCATAGAAGAACCCTTTGAAGAACCCCTTTTGGTTCGAGATAGAACCGTTTTGGATTCCATGTAGAACCCTTTCCACAGAGGGTTCTACATGGAACCCAAAAGGGTTATCGTATGGGGACAGCCGCAGAACCCTTTTGGAACCCTTTTTTCTATGAGTGTACTCACAGTTGACGATCAGTCTGTAGTTTGAGCTGGTCATGTTGCTGAGGGGGTTGTAGGCAGAACACTGATAGTCTCCGTTGTCAGAATCCTGGACAGAGTTGAAGGTAAGTGTATTGTTGTTCATAGAGAAGTCTGTTCTGTTATCAGCATACAGAGGCCAGCTGTTCTTCATCCAGTGAATGGAGTAAATGGTTCCAGTGGTCTCACAGGTCAGAGAGAATCTCTCGTTCAGTATTGGCTGGGCTCCAATGACTTTCACCATGGTCATGGTCACAGGTGCTGTGGAAAGCAGATCAAAAGTTTTTTCAGCACTTTATATCTCAACTTCCATCTCATTATTCTGTAGGTTCAACAGCACTTGGGCTGTGTCTAAAACCAAATTAACACAAACGAAGTAAAGCAAGTTTTAGTCCCTTGATTTTAAGAAGCAGTTACTGACTCACCAATGATGGTGAGCATCTTGGAGGCAGTACTGTTTCTGTCAGTGATGTTGTTGAAGGCCACACAGGTGTACTCCCCATGATTGGCTAAGGTCAGTGGGTCAGTCTCATACACTGAGCCAGCCGCCACCTGGGAGCCATTGAAGAACCAGCTGAACTGGCTGGGAGGCTGAGAGGAGGCAGTGCAGTTGAAGGTCACGATGTATCCTGTCATCGCTATGTCCGGACTCATGATAACAGGTCTCTCTGGACCATCTGGGAAACACAAGACAATGAAGATATTGAATGACATTAGCTATTGGAACTGCCATTAGTGCATTTACCGTGGTTTGACCCCTGCAATACCCAACCATCCCCTTGGCTTTATTACATTGGTGCCAGAAGTGGGATCAAAACCTACCCCTATTCCATTATTATAAATTCCATCCTGCCTTCATTATAGGTCAAATTTAGAATTACATTTGCCGATACGTTTGGTTTTGGGCAATAATAACTACTCACAGTTGACGATCAGTCTGTATTCTGTGCTGGTCATGTTGCTGAGGGGGTTGGAGGCAGAACACTGATAGTCTCCGTTGTCAGAATCCTGGACAGAGTTGAAGGTAAGTGTATTGTTGTTCATAGAGAAGTCTGTTCTGTTATCAGCATACAGAGGCCAGCTGTTCTTCATCCAGTGAATGGAGTAAATGGTTCCAGTGGTCTCACACGTCAGAGTAAACATGTTGTCTGCTATTGGTTGGGCACCCATGACTTTCACCATGGCCATGGTTACTGGTTCTGTGAAGAAAACATCAGTGTCACAATAATATTGACTAAAATCACAATCACTGTATGTTGAATGGCCTATATCTAATAAAATCAAATACAATTTTATTTGTCACATACACATGGTTAGCAGATGTTAATGCGAGTGTAGCGAAATGCTTGTGCTTCTAGTTCCGACAATGCAGTAATGACCAACAAGTAATCTAGCTAACAATTCCAAAACTACTACCTTATAAACACAAGTGTAAGGGGATAAAGAATATGTACATAAAGATATATGAATGAGTGATGGTACAGAGCGGCATAGGCAAGATACAGTAGATGGTATTGAGTACAGTATATACATATGAGATGAGTATGTAAACAAAGTGGCATAGTTAAAGTGGCTAGTGATACATGTATTACATAAAGATGCAGTAGATGATATAGAGTACAGTATATACGTATACATATGAGATGAATAATGTAGGGTATGTAAACATTATATTAGGTAGCATTGTTTAAAGTGGCTAGTGATATATTTTACATCATTTCCCATCAATTCCCATTATTAAAGTGGCTGGAGTTGAGTCAGTGTGTTGGCAGCAGCCAGTCAATGTTAGTGATGGCTGTTGAACAGTCGGATGGCCTTGAGATAGAAGCTGTTTTTCAGTCTCTCTGTCCCAGCTTTGATGCACCTGTACTGACCTTGCCTTCTGGATGATAGCGGGGTGAACAGGGGGTGGCTCGGGTGGTTGTTGTCCTTGATGATCTTTATGGCCTTCCTGTGACATCGGGTGGTGTAGGTTTCCTGGAGGGCAGGTAGTTTGCCCCCGGTGATGCGTTGTGCAGACCTCACTACCCTCAGGAGAGCCTTACGGTTGTGGGTGGAGCAGTTGCCGTACCAGGCGGTGATACAGTCCGACAGGATGCTCTCGATTGTGCATCTGTAGAAGTTTGTGACTGCTTTTGGTGACAAGCCGAATTTCTTCAGCCTCCTGAGGTTGAAGAGGCGCTGCTGCGCCTTCTTCACGATGCTGTCTGTGTGGGTGGACCAATTCAGTTTGTCTGTGATGTGTACGCCGAGGAACTTAAAACTTACTACCCTCTCCACTACTGTTCCATCGATGTGGATAGGGGGGTGTTCCCTCTGCTGTTTCCTGAAGTCCACAATCATCTCCTTAGTTTTGTTGACGTTGAGTGTGAGGTTATTTTCCTGACACCACACTCCGAGGGCCCTCACCTCCCCCCTGTAGGCCGTCTCGTCGTTGTTGGTAATCAAGCCTACCACTGTTGTGTCGTCCGCAAACTTGATGATTGAGTTGGAGGCGTGCGTGGCCTCAGGGTCTCAAGCTTGATGATGAGCTTGGAGGGCACTATGGTGTTAAATGCCGAGCTGTAGTCGATGAACAGCATTCTCACATAGGTATTCCTCTTGTCCAGATAGGTTAGGGCAGTGTTCAGTGTGGTTGAGATTGCATCGTCTGTGGACCTATTTGGGCGGTAAGCAAATTGGAGTGGGTCTAGGGTGTCAGGTAGGGGGGAGGTGATATGGTCCTTGACTAGTCTCTCAAAGCACTTCATGATGACGGAAGTGAGTGCTACGGGGCGGTAGTCGTTCAGCGCAGTTGCCTTAGCTTTCTTGGGAACAGGAACAATGGTGGCCCTCTTGAAGCATGTGGGAACAACAGACTGGGAAAGGGATTGATTGAATATGTCCGTAAACACACCAGCCAGCTGGTCTGCGCATGCTCTGAGGGCGCGGCTGGGGATGCCGTCTGGGCCTGCAGCCTTGCGAGGGTTGACACGTTTAAATGTTTTCCTCACGTCGGCTGCAGTGAAGGAGAGACCGCATGTTTTGGTTGTGGGCCGTGTGAGTGGCACTGTATTGTCCTCAAAGCGGGCAAAAAAGTGATTTAGTCTGCCTGGGAGCAAGACATCCTGGTCCGTGACGGGGCTGGTTTTCGTTTTGTAATCCGTGATTGACTGTAGACCCTGCCACATACCTCTTGTGTCTGAGCCGTTGAATTGAGATTCTACTTTGTCTCTATACTGACGCTTAGCTTGTTTGATTGCTTTGCGGAGGGAATAGCTACACTGTTTGTATTCGGTCATGTTTCCGGTCACCTTGCCCAGATTAAAAGCAGTGGTTCGCGCTTTCAGTTTCACGCGAATGCTGCCATCAATCCACGGTTTCTGGTTTGGGAATGTTTTAATTGTTGCTATGGGAACAGCATCTTCAACACACGTTCTAATGAACTCGCTCACCGAATCAGCGTATTCGTCAATGTTGTTGTTTGATGCAATACGAAACATATCCCAGTCCACGTGATGGAAGCAGTCTTGGAGTGTGGAATCAGATTGGTCGGACCAGCATGGAACAGACCTCAGCGCGGGAGCTTCTTGTTTTAGTTTCTGTCTGTAGGCAGGGATCAACAAAATGGAGTCGTGGTCAGCTTTTCCGAAAGCAGAGCGGGGCAGGGACTCATATGCGCCGTGGAAGTTAGAATAGCAACGATCCAAGGTTTTTGCAGCCCTGGTTGCGCAATCGATATGCTGATACAATTTAGGGAGTCTTGTTTTCAGATTAGCCTTGTTAAAATCCCCAGCTACAATGAATGCAGCCTCAGGATATATGGATTCCAGTTTGCAAAGGGTCAAATAAAGTTTGTTCAGAGCCATCGATGTGTCTGCTTGGGGGGGGGGGGGAATATATACGGCTGTGATTAGAATCGAAGAGAATTCCCTTGGTAGATAATGCGGTCGACATTTGATTGTGAGGAATTCTAAATCAGGTGAACAGAAGGACTTGAGTTCCTGTATGTTGTTGTGGCCACACCATGTCTTGTTAACCATGAAGCATACGCCCCCGCCCCTCTTCTTACCAGAAAGATGTTTGTTTCTGTCGGCGCGATGCGTGGAGAAACCAGCTGGCTGCACCGACTCCGATAGCGTCTCTCCAGTGAGCCATGTTTCCGTGAAGCAAAGAACGTTACAGTCTCTGATGTCCCTCTGGAATGCTACCCTTGCTCGGATTTCATCAACCTTGTTGTCAAGAGATTGGACATTGGTGAAGAGAATGCTAGGGAGTGGTGCACGATGTGCCCGTCTCCGGAGTCTGACCAGAAGACCGCTTCGTTTCCCCCTTTTACGAAGTCGTTTTTTTGGGTCGCCGGCTGGGATCCATTCCGTTGTCCTGGGTGAAAGGCAGAACACAGGATCCGCTTCGCGAAAGTCATATTCTTGGTCGTACTGATGGTGAGTTGATGCTGCTCTTATATTCAGTAGTTCTTCTCGACTGTATGTAATGAAACCTAAGATGACCTGGGGTACCAATGTAAGAAATAACGCGTAAAAAAACTGCATTGCTTCCTAGGAACGCGAAGCGAGGCGGCCATCTCTGTCGGCGCCGGAAGTTTACATGTACAAGTTACGTTTGGATGACTCCTCAGTCTTACCAATGACAATGAGCATCTTGGAGACAGTGCTGTTTCTGCCAGTGACGTTGTTGAAGGCCACACAGGTGTACTCCCCATGACTGGCTAAGGTCAGTGGGCCAGTCTCATACACTGAGCCAGTCACCACCTGGGAGCCATTGAAGAACCAGCTGAACTGGCTGGGAGGTTGAGAGGAGGCAGAGCAGTTGAAGGTCAGGTTGTGTCCTGTTTCTCCTAATGCTGGTACTGTTATAACAGGCATCTCTGGTCCATCTATAATACAAAAGACAAGCAGCTAGTCCCAACATCTGACTGTCACTCAATAGAGGTTATTGGCAAGATGTTCAAAAGTCATCAAAATATGTTAATAGTGTTAGAGGTGGGATTGAAACATTTACATTGACTTTACTACAATATTTAAAAAGGAAGTTCTCAAAGATTCCACATTAAGCCTTGGGGTTAAAGTTGAACTTTATAGCGTTTGTGAACTACACTCTTAGACAAAAATGTGCTATCTAAAACCATAAATGGGTTATTTGGCTGTTCCAATAGAAGAACCCTTTGAAGAACCCCTTTTGGTTCTAGGTAGAACCGTTTTGGGTTCCATGTAGAACCCTTTCCACAGAGGGTTCTACATTTAACTCAAAAGGGTTATCGTATGGGGACAGCCGCAGAACCCTTTTGGAACCCTTTTTTCTATGAGTGTACTCACAGTTGACGATCAGTCTGTAGTTTGAGCTGGTCATGTTGCTGAGGGGGTTGTAGGCAGAACACTGATAGTCTCCGTTGTCAGAATCCTGGACAGAGTTGAAGGTAAGTGTATTGTTGTTCATAGAGAAGTCTGTTCTGTTATCAGCATACAGAGGCCAGCTGTTCTTCATCCAGTGAATGGAGTAAATGGTTCCAGTGGTCTCACACGTCAGAGTAAACATGTTGTCTGCTATTGGTTGGGCACCCATGACTTTCACCATGGCCATGGTTACTGGTTCTGTGAAGAAAACATCAGTGTCACAATAATATTGACTAAAATCACAATCACTGTATGTTGAATGGCCTATATCTACATGTACAAGTTACGTTTGGATGACTCTTCAGTCTTACCAATGACAATGAGCATCTTGGAGACAGTGCTGTTTCTGCCAGTGACGTTGTTGAAGGCCACACAGGTGTACTCCCCATGATTGGCTAAGGTCAGTGGGCCAGTCTTATACACTGAGCCAGCCGCCACCTGGGAGCCATTGAAGAACCAGCTAAACTGGCTGGGAGGCTGAGAGGAGGCAGAGCAGTTGAAGGTCACGATGTATCCTGTCATCGCTATGTCCGGACTCATGATAACAGGTCTCTCTGGACCATCTGGGAAACACAAGAAAATGAAGATATTGAATGACATTAGCTATTGGAACTGCCATTAGTGCATTTACCGTGGTTTGACCCCTGCAATACCCAACCATCCCCTTGGCTTTATTACATTGGTGCCAGAAGTGGGATGAAAACCTAACCCTATTCCATTGTTATAAATTCCATCCTGCCTTCATTATAGGTCAAATTTAGAATTACATTTACCGATACGTTTGGTTTTGGGCAATAATAACTACTCACAGTTGACGATCAGTCTGTATTCTGGGCTGGTCATGTTGCTGAGGGGGTTGGAGGCAGAACACTGATAGTCTCCGTTGTCAGAATCCTGGACAGAGTTGAAGGTAAGTGTATTGTTGTTCATAGAGAAGTCTGTTCTGTTATCAGCATACAGAGGCCAGCTGTTCTTCATCCAGTGAATGGAGTAAATGGTTCCAGTGGTCTCACACGTCAGAGTAAACATGTTGTCTGCTATTGGTTGGGCACCCATGACTTTCACCATGGCCATGGTTACTGGTTCTGTGAAGAAAACATCATTGTCACAATAATATTGACTAAAATCACAATCACTGTATGTTGAATGGCCTATATCTACATGTACAAGTTACGTTTGGATGACTCCTCAGTCTTACCAATGACAATGAGCATCTTGGAGACAGTGCTGTTTCTGCCAGTGACGCTGTTGAAGGCCACACAGGTGTACTCCCCATGACTGGCTAAGGTCAGTGGGCCCATCTCATACACTGAGCCAGTCACCACCTGGGAGCCATTGAAGAACCAGCTGAACTGGCTGGGAGGTTGAGAGGAGGCAGAGCAGTTGAAGGTCAGGTTGTGTCCTGTTTCTCCTAATGCTGGTCCTGTTATAACAGGCATCTCTGGTCCATCTATAATACAAAAGACAAGCAGCTAGTCCCAACAACTGACTGTCACTCAATAGAGGTTATTGGCAAGACGTTCAAAAGTCATCAAAATATGTTAATAGTGTTAGAGGTGGGATTGAAACATTTACATTGACTTTACTACAATATTTAAAAAGGAAGTTCTCAAAGATTCCACATTAAGCCTTGGGGTTAAAGTTGAACATTATAGCATTTGTGAACTACACTCTTAGACAAAAATGTGCTATCTAAAACCATAAATGGGTTCTTTGGCTGTTCCAATAGAAGAACCCTTTGAAGAACCCCTTTTGGTTCTAGGTAGAACCGTTTTGGGTTCCATGTAGAACCCTTTCCACAGAGGGTTCTACATGGAACCCAAAAGGGTTATCGTATGGGGACAGCCGCAGAACCCTTTTGGAACCCTTTTTTCTATGAGTGTACTCACAGTTGACGATCAGTCTGTAGTTTGAGCTGGTCATGTTGCTGAGGGGGTTGGAAGCAGAACATTGATAGTCTCCGTTGTCAGAATCCTGGACATAGTTGAAGGTCAGTGTATTGTTGTTCATAGAGAAGTCTGTTCTGTTGTCAGCATACAGAGGCCAGCCATTCCTCATCCAGTGAATGGAGTAAACCGTTCCAGCGGTCTCACAGGTCAGAGAGAATCTCTCATTCAGTATTGGCTGGGCTCCAATGACTTTCACCATGGTCATGGTCACAGGTGCTGTGGAAAGCAGATCAAAAGTTTTTTCAGCACTTTATATCTCAACTTCCATCTCATTATTCTGTAGGTTCAACAGCACTTGGGCTGTGTCTAAAACCAAATTAACACAAAGTAAAGCAAGTTTTAGTCCCTTGATTTTAAGAAGCAGTTACTGACTCACCAATGATGGTGAGCATCTTGGAGGCAGTGCTGTTTCTGACAGTGATGTTGTTGAAGGCCACACAGGTGTACTCCCCATGATTGGCTAAGGTCAGTGGGTCAGTCTCATACACTGAGCCAGTCTCCACCTGGGAGCCATTGAAGAACCAGCTGAACTGGCTGGGAGGCTGAGAGGAGGCAGAGCAGTTGAAGGTCACGATGTGTCCTGTCATCGCTATGTCCGGACTCATGATAACAGGTCTCTCTGGACCATCTGGGAAACACAAGACAATGAAGATATTGAATGACATTAGCTATTGGAACTGCCATTAGTGCATTTACCGTGGTTTGACCCCTGCAATACCCAACCATCCCCTTGGCTTTATTACGTTGGTGCCAGAAGTGGGATCAAAACCTACCCCTATTCCATTATTATAAATTCCATCCTGCCTTCATTATAGGTCAAATTTAGAATTACATTTGCCGATACGTTTGGTTTTGGGCAATAATAACTACTCACAGTTGACGATCAGTCTGTATTCTGTGCTGGTCATGTTGCTGAGGGGGTTGGAGGCAGAACACTGATAGTCTCCGTTGTCAGAATCCTGGACAGAGTTGAAGGTAAGTGTATTGTTGTTCATAGAGAAGTCTGTTCTGTTATCAGCATACAGAGGCCAGCTGTTCTTCATCCAGTGAATGGAGTAAATGGTTCCAGTGGTCTCACACGTCAGAGTAAACATGTTGTCTGCTATTGGTTGGGCACCCATGACTTTCACCATGGCCATGGTTACTGGTTCTGTGAAGAAAACATCAGTGTCACAATAATATTGACTAAAATCACAACCACTGTATGTTGAATGGCCAATTTCTACATGTACAAGTTACGTTTGGATGACTCCTCAGTCTTACCAATGACAATGAGCATCTTGGAGACAGTGCTGTTTCTGCCAGTGATGTTGTTGAAGGCCACACAGGTGTACTCCCCATGACTGGCTAAGGTCAGTGGGTCAGTCTCATACACTGAGCCAGTCTCCACCGGGGAGCCATTGAGGAACCAGCTGAACTGGCTGGGAGGCTGAGAGGAGGCAGAGCAGTTGAAGGTCACGATGTGTCCTGTCATTGCTATATCTGGACTAGTTACATCAGGATTCTCTGGTCCAACTGTTAAAAACAAGACAGTATGGTTAGCCTTATGGTCTTACTATTTTGTCAAAGAATAGTAAGTATGTAGCCTTAGAACAGCTCATTGGTGCAGGAGCCTATATCCTGTTAATGTTGCGTGTTGCAGTTTGATGTATAAGTACATCCCCTGGACAGGACACTAGTTTTTCACAGGCCCTTACCCCCAATATATCTCCTCAGTGCTGAGTGCCAAGTAAAGACACATTGGGTCCCATTCTTACAGTCGTTGGTATGACTCATCCAGGGATCAAGCTCCCAGTGGTGGAAAAATAACCCAATTGCCATACTCAAGTAAAAGTGAAAGTCACCCAGTAAAAAAACTACTTGAGTAAAAGTCTAAAAGTATTTGGTTTTAAATATACTTAAGTATCAATTGTAAATATGATTGCTAAAATATGCTTAAACTTCATAGGGCTAGGCCCCTTTTTTGATCAATTTCCACCTGAATGACCTGCCCAGAGTATACTGCCTGTTGCTCAGGCCCTGAAGCCAGGATACGCATATAATAGGTACCATTGGAAAGAAAACACTTTGAAGTGTTTAGAAATGTGAAACTAATGTAGGAAAATATAACACTATAGATATGGTAGGAGAAAGGACAAAAACAAACCAACCGAATGGCAAGTAAAAGGTCATATTGACAATTAGCTCCCTGGATGCAATTCCTATGGCTTCCACAGGGTGTCAGCAGTGTATGTTCAAGGTTTCAGACTTGTAATTTCAAAAACGAATAAGAAATATCAGTTTTAGTACAGGGACACAGTCTTGGAAATTCGTGTTTGCGCGTGCCATGAAGACAGGATGCACCTGCTAAAATCGATTTCCTATTGAACATTCTTCTTTCCGTAAGAAATATTATAGTTTGATTACTTTTTAGGGTATCTGAGGAGTGAATATACATTTATTTTGACTTGTTGAAACAAAGTTTAGGGGTAGATTTTTGGATTATTTTCTCTGCATGTGGAACGAGTGGATTACTCAAATCGATGGCGCCAACTAAACTGACTTTTTGGGATATAAAGAAGGATTTTATCTAACAAAACAACACTACATGTTATAGCTGGGACCCTTTGGATGACAAATCAGAGGAAGATTTTCAAAAAGAAAGTAAATATTTAATCGCTATTTGTGAATTTCTGAAACCTGTGCTGTGGAAAATATTTTTTTTGTAGGGCGCCGTCCTCAAACAATTGCATTTCATGTTTTTGCTGTAATAGCTACTGTAAATCGGACAGTGCAGTTAGATTAACAAGAATTAAAGCTTTCAACCGATGGAAGAGACGTATATGTTAACAAACCAGACGGGACGATTTTCTTGTTTAAAAATATTGCAGATAGCCAGGGGCAAACGCAAACATCATGTACAAACCAGGCATTTGTGTTTAGTTAGTCCGCCAGATCAGTGGCAGTAGGGATGACCAGGCATGTTCTGTTGATAAGTGCATGAATTGTACCATTTCTCTGTCCTGCTTAGCATTCAAAATGTAACAAGTACTTTCGGGTGTCAGGGAAAATGTAAGGAGTAAAAAGTACATCATTTTATTTAGGAATGTAGTGGAGTAATAGTTGTCCAAAATATAAATAGTAAAGTAAAGTACAGTACAGATACCAAAAAAACGACATAAGTATTTTTACTTAAGTACTTTACACCTCTGCAAGCTCCCAACCTTCTAATCTCAGGGCAGATACTCTAACTATAAAGCCACTGAATTGGTTTTATCAGACAAAGATGACCAGCTCTTGTAATACTCACAGTTCACCACAAGCGTGTATGTCATGCTGGTCTTGTTACTGACAGCATTAAAGGCCTCACAGAGATATTCTCCACTGTCAGAAAACTGGATTGGGTTGATAACCATTGTCTTGTTGCCCGTAGAGAAGAATGTTCTGTTGTTTAGGGAGATGATCTGGCCGTTAATCAACCAGTGAATGTAGTCTACAGGTCCAGTCACCTCACACCGCAGAGTGAACGACTGATCCAGTATCGGTGGCTTCCCATCACGGTTCAACGACACCGCTGATATCGGCTCTATGGTCAAAAGAAGAGGAAGAGTACTTCACTCGATCGGTGGAAAAAATACCATTATATAACTTTGTATTCATAACCATCAATAATCAAATATTCACTACCAACTATACAACATTTCGTAACGATGAATGTTGCCTCACCCACGATCTT
This sequence comes from Oncorhynchus nerka, assembly GCF_034236695.1. Classification (NCBI taxonomy): domain Eukaryota; kingdom Metazoa; phylum Chordata; class Actinopteri; order Salmoniformes; family Salmonidae; genus Oncorhynchus; species Oncorhynchus nerka. The sequence goes on along the minus strand of NC_088398.1, from coordinate 7,789,302 downwards.
TATCATTGTGGTCATGGTGGCGTATCGGAGTGTGACATTGTTGTGGGCTAAGCAGGTGTAACTTCCTGTCTGGTTCTCCCTGGTGTTCTGCAGGCTCAGCTGTGGACTTTGCTCGTTGAGGAACACCCCATTAAACCTCCACTTGTAGGACTCAGTGGGTTTGGACTGAGCGGAGCAGGACAGAGTGATGTCAGAGCCCGTCTTGTAGGCTGTATGTCCTATGGTCATCTCAGGAACTACCATCATGGTGAGGTTACTTGGGCCATCTATGGGAGGAACAAATAACAATGAAGTGTTGGGTAAACATTACCTAGAATATGTTTCCATCCTGCTCTATTGTGCAGGCTGAGGAACTAAACACAGTGTACTCATGATCCATGCAAATAATGACCTGGATCATGTGGACACGGAGGAATGATTTTGGATGAAAATAGGCATATTACATCATTGCATAGAATGCTGGCTCTCAATGACAAGGTACAATCCATGTCTGTTGTGTTTGACTCATGTGTACTGCATACTCTGATACTCACATCTAACATTGAGGCCAATGGGCTGGCTGGTGCCATTGTTGATTCCATTGATGACCTCACATCTGAACGGCCCTTCATCGTAACGTGTCACACTGACTATGGAGAGAGCGCTGTTCCCAACACCAAGCCGAACTTGGTCACTGGCTGCAACCTCTGAGCTGCCATTCATCCAGCGGTAGGAGAGGGAGGTGCCAGAGGAGACGGAGCAGGTGAAAATGACAGTGTCATTTAATTCCACTAGATCAGTGGCGTTGGCACTTAGAGTCACGTTTGAAATGGGCTCTGTGGGTGAGAGAGTAGATGGCAGTCAAGATAAGATGGATGTGTCTCAAGAAAGGTTTTTGTGTGTGTTACTGAATAACAACCATATAGTTGCTATTTCTTTCACAGTGTAACACTTGTTTTGGAAATCAATCTAAATATGCTATTTTGTTTACTTATCATAAAGACCAGGTTTCGTGATTGAGCCCTGTTAAGCCCTTAGTGACTTTGAAAACGTAAAACGTAAAATGTATTGTGTACGTCTTATCTGAAATTGAAAAGAACAGTTTGCTCATACTCTGTGATCTGTATAAGGTATTAATTATGAAGGTCAACTTCACTATAGGTTCAGAAAACATAGACATTTTTAAGAGTTAGCTTTCCATGTCAGGAAAATTACTTTTATTATTATGACAGAGATTAATCATTGATAGATAATGTATCTGCATCAGTGGAGGCTGCTGAGGGGAGAACGGCTCATAATAATGGCTGGAATGGAATGGTATCAAAAACATGGTTTTCACATGTTTGATACCATTCCATTCACTTCATTACACTCAATTCCAGCCATTATTATTAGCTGTCCTTCCCTCGTCAGCCTCCTCTGATGTGCAAGCATGTTTGCATGTGAACCTACGTGCAAGTAAGTATGTGAATGGGCAAGTAAGTGTGCAGGTGAGCATGTGTGCGAGCAAGTAACCGTGTGTGCCAGTGAGTGGGAGTCTACCATCATAGAAAGCTAAACAGACAGGCAGAGGTCAGTTCCTTACCCTGGACAGACAAGGTCACCACAGCGGTCAGGACTGGCTCCATTCCCTGCACGGTATACAGACCTGAGTCGCTGAGTTGGAGAGAGCTTATGGACAGCTCTGAGGAGGAGCGGTTGAATGAGACTCTGCCTTGATAACTTGTACTCACAATACTGCCACCAGGATAGAAAAGTACAATGGTTGTAGTTTCATATGACCAGGTCCCTATGTTGATGGAGCTTTCGGGAACTAGGTTCAGGGTGACATTACTGCCCACAGCTAAGGGGTTCATCGAGGGAACCACCACCTGGCCAGAGACATCTAGAAGAGGATGGATTGATGAGTTTAGTTCATATATTGAGATATTATTAATTAGTACAAAAGTCTTTAAAGTCCTTTAAATATTTTAATTGAAATGAATCAAATCTTCAGACTATGTCACTTTAACAGAAATATAAGCTTTTGTTTTCAAATTAGTGTCTTCAAGTTGAACGCACAATTTACAACATGACCTAGTATCTATGTCTAATGTCTACTCTAGACATTGGTTGGTTTTCAATGTCAGATAAATAGAAACCTCCATCTTTCTGACTTGATACTGTTTGACTGAAGTGCATCAACCAAACAGAGACATTTGAACAACCTGTTACTTATCTAACAAAGCATGTGTGACTTATTGCACAAATAGGCATCAATATATTTCCAGAACGAGCTTATCGTCCAACGTACCTGTATTGAAGTTGAGCAGCACCAGGATGAGAACCCACACCAGAGGATGGTCCATAGTTCTGCCACTTATCAAACACCACGGATCAGAAATGGGACACTTTCCTATGAACCAAATGACTGTCCAGACTTCTTGATAAATCCAAACATGTCGATACTGCACAGTCACAGTCTCCTCTCAATCAGCAAATATTTATTCAGGGTTTTGTAATGGTGCTGGAGTCAGGTGGTGCAAATGTACCTACCCACCCTACCTGTCGCCAGAACACACACACACACCTACCCAACTACCCACGCCCTGGTATGCCCACATACATTTTTCCCACTGTGTTTTTTGTTGACACACGGGGGTGTTTTCATGGTTTACTGTAAATCTGATCAACTCGGTCTTTCCTATACAGGTCCTGGGAGAAGGCTGGATGGTACATGGCCAATGAGGCCGGGGATAGGTCCTCTGATGCTGTTGAAACTCATGATCCATCCACAGCGGCTAAGGCAATGTGCGCTCATAAGACACTGTTCCCATTGAACCTGTCAAGAAAACACTTACAGTGCTGTGAAAAGTATTTGCCCCCTTTCTGGTTTTCTATATTTCTGCATAGTTTTGATATTGAATGTTATCAGATCTTCAACCGAAACCCAATTTTAGAAAAAGGGAACCAGAGTTTACAAATAACAAAATAAATGGATACTTATTTTATGTATTTAATTTAAAAAGATATGCAACACCCAATTCCCCTGTGTGAAAAAGTAATTGCTCCTTTACACTCAATAACTGGTTGTGCCACCTTTAGCTGAAATGACTCCAACCAAACGCTTCCTGTAGTTGTTGATCAGTCTCTCACCTCATTTTGGAGGAATTTTGGCCCGCTCTTCCATCCAGAACTGCTTTAACTCAGAGACCTTTTGGAGTTTTCAAGCATGAACTGCTCGTTTCAAGTCCTGCCACAGCATCTCAATTGGGATTAGGTCTGGACTTTGACTAGGCCATTCCAAAACATCAGATTGTGTTCTGCAACATTGTCTTGCTACATGACTCATCTGTGCTTCAGCTTCAGCTCACAGCCAGATGCCCTGATATTCTCCTGCAGAATTCTCTGATACATAGCAGAATTCATGGTTCCCTCTGTTAAGGCAAGCCGTCCAGATCCTGAGGCACCAAAGCATCTCCAAACCATCACACTACCGCTATCATGCTTGACCATTGGTGGAATGCAGTGTTTGGTTTTCGCCAGGCATAATGGGACCCATCTCGTCCAAAAAGGTATACATAGAACATTCTTCCAAAATCTTGATGATCATTCAGATGTATCCAAATGATTGTTGGCAAACTTGAATCAACTGGTGAACCATCAAGACTTCCTGGGCAATCGGGGAAGAAGGGCCTTGGTCAGTGAGGTGACCAAGAACCCGATGGTCACTCTGTCAGAGCTCCAGAGTTCCTCTGTGTAGATTGGTAGAACCTTTGCAAAAGGCACCTAAAATGTCTCAGACCATAAGATACAAGATTCTCTGGTCTGATGAAACCAAGACTGAACTCTTTGGCCTGAATGCCAAGCGTCACGTCTGGAGGAAACCTGGCACCATCCTTACTGTGAAGCATGGTGGAGGTAACATCATGCTGTGGGGATGTTTTTCAGCGGCAGGAAAGGGAAAGGGACAGGAAAGGGAAAGGGAAAGATGGGAAAGGGAAAGATGAACGGTGCAAAGTACAGAGAGATCCTTGATGAAAACCTGCTCCAGAGTGCTCAGGGCCTCCGACTGGGGCAACAGTTTAACTTCCAACAAGACAATGTGTCATGTCCTGACCTTAGTTCCTTTTTTTTATGTCTCTATTTTAGATTGGTCAGGGCGTGAGTTGGGGTGGGCATTCTATGTTTTGTTCTATGTTTGTATTTCTATGTGTATGGCCTGGTATGGTTCCCAATCAGAGGTAGCTGTCAATCGTTGTCTCTGATTGAGAATCGTACTTAGGTTTTCTGTCTCTGTATCTGTACCAGACAGGACTGTTTTGTTTGTTCTGTTTTGTTCTTTTTGTTCTAGTGTTCAGTGTAAATAAAAGATCATGAACACGTACCACGCTGCACCTTGATCCTTTCCTTCTTCCACCAACGACAACCGTTACACAATAACCCTAAGTACACAGCGAAGACAACACAGGAGTGGCTTCGGGACAAGTCTTTGAATGTTCTTGAGTGGCCCAGCCAGAGCCCAGACTTGACCCCGATCGAACATCTCTGGAGAGACCTGAAAATAGCTGTGCAGTGACGCTCCCCATCCAACTTGACAGAACTTCATAGGATCTGCAGAGAAGAGCGGGAGAAACTCCCCAAGTACAGGTGTGCCAAGCTTGTAGCTTCATTCCCAAAGAGAATCAAGGCTGAAATCACTGCAAACAGTGCTTCAACAAAGTATTTGAGTAAAGGGTCTGAATATTTACTGTATGTAAAATGTCTTTATCATTATGGGGTATTGTGTGTAGATTGAGGGGAAAAACATTTTTTAAATACATTTTTGAATAGGGCTGTAACGTAACAAAATGTGTAAAAGGTCAAGGGGTCTGAATACTTTCTCAATGCACTGTACATGTACAAATAAATACTGTACATGTACAAATATACCCATATAGGTACAATTTCCATATACACATTCATATATAGTTAAACAGTAATGCTCAGGCACTATTCAATTCAATTCAAATGGGCTTTATTGGCATGGGAAACATGTTTACATAGCCAAATCAAGTTAAATAAACAATAAACAAAAGTGAGAAGACACAAAACATAAAAATCGATTTGAAATGAACTTTAAATATTGCACTCACAAAAGTTTTAAAAATATAGAAATTTCAAGTCCTATTTCACCATTTAATAGAAAGAAAAAAATATTATTATTATAAAAAAGCTTTTTCTTCTGGAACCCTTCTTGAATTCCAAAGAATCATCAAAGAACCCTATGAAGGATGGTGAAAAGTTTTTCGGTGGAACCCTTTGCCTCACAAAGAACCCTCGTCTTCCAAAAAAGGTTCTTCAGATGAAAATGGTTATTGGCAGAACCATATCCCTTAGTAAAGAACTCTTTTGGAACTCTTTTGTCTAAGAGTGTATACTGTATGCCATCTACATCAAAGCTTGTTGCAGTCTTTTTATTACTGCATGTTTGCTCATGGACTGCTTCACACTCAGTAATATTGACTGGGATTTAATAGAGACATGAATCCATCTGTCACTCTGTTTACCGTTTATTATACAAACCCACTAACCACAGGATCTGCCTCCACACACATCACACTAGTCACTGTTTATTGTATCTACACGGTCCAGCAGTAAATAACTGTTCTAAGGTCAGACATACATACCGTAACCATCCAGGTCTGGAGAGATGAAGAGGGTAGCGATACAAGGAAGTTGGAAATTTGCCAATTTCAATACTATTCTCCGGGCTTCCATAGTGGCTTGGGGTTTTGACGTAAATGTACATTACAGTGCCTTGCAAAATTATTAATCCTTTTTGGCGTTTTTCCTATTATGTTGCATTTCAACCTGTAATTTATGTCACGACAGATTTCCTCTTCGTCTGAAGAGGAGTAACAGGGATCGGACCAAAACGCAGCGTCGTATGTGTTCATCGTGAATTTAATAAACAGAGAACACTTGAACAAACTATACAAAACAATAAATGAACAACGACCGTGAAGCTATATACGAAATGTGCTGACACAAGCAACTAACATAGACAATCACCCACAACCCACAATGACAAAACAGGCCACCTAAATATGGTTTCCAATCAGAGACAGTGACTAACACCTGCCTCTGATTGAGAACCATATCAGGCCAAACACAGAAACAGACAAACTAGACAAACAACATAGAATTCCACTCAGATCACACCCTGACCAAACTAAACATATAAACATACAAAGCAAACTATGGTCAGGGCGTGACAGTACCCCCCAAGGTGCAGACTCCGGCCGCAAAACCTGAACCTATAGGGGAGGGTCTGGGTGGGCATCTGTCCATGGTGGTGGCTCTGGCGCTGGACGTGGACCCCACTCCACCATATTCTTAGCCCGCTTCTGTGGCCCCCTAGTCCGGACTGAGGGGCAGCTCCGGACTGAGGGGCAGCTCCGGACTGAAGGGTAGCTCAGGACTGCTGATGGCTCTGGCGGCTCCTGGCTGGCTGGCGGCTCTGGCAGCTCCTGGCTGGCTGGCGGCTCTGGCAGCTCCTGGCTGGCTGGCGGCTCTGGCAGCTCCTGGCTGGCTGGCGGCTCTGGCAGCTCCTGGTTAGCTGACGGGCTCTGGCAGCTCCTGGCTAGCTGACGGCTCTGGCAGCTCCTGGCTGACTGGCAGCTCAGGACAGACGGGAGACTCTGGCAGCTCCAGACAGACGGGAGACTCTGGCAGCTCCGGACAGATGGGAGACTCTGGCAGCTCTGGACAGGAGGAAGGCTCTGGCAGCTCTGGACAGGAGGAAGCACCTGTAGGCAGAAGACGGAGAGACAGCCTGGTGTGGGGGCTGCCGCTGGAGGACTGGTGCATGGAGGTGGCACTGGATAGACCGGACCGTGCAGGCGCACTGGAGCTCTTGAGACCGAGCCTGCCCAAACTTACCTGGTTGCAAGCTCCCGGTAGCCAGGCCAGTGCGGCGAGGTGGAATAGCCCGCACTGGGCTGTGCTGGTGAACCGGGGACACCATGCGTAAGGCTGGCCCAAGGAGATGCACTGGAGACCAGATGCGTAGTGCCGGCTTCATGGCACCTGGCTCGATGCCCACTCTAGCCCGGCCGATACGAGGAGCTGGAATGTACCGCACCGGGCTATGCACCCGCACCGGGGACACTGTGCGCTCCACAGCATAACACGGTGCCTGCCCGGTCCCTCTCGCTCTCCGGTAAGCACAGGAAGTTGGCGCAGGTCTTCTACCTGGCTTCGCCTCACTCTCTGTGTGCCACCCCCAATACATTTTTGGGGCTGCCTCTCGGGCTTCCTTGCCAGCCGTGTTCCCTCGTATCGCTGGCTCCTCTCTCCGACTGCCTCTGCTCTCCTAGCTGCCTCCACCTGTTCCCATGGGAGGCGATCCCTTCCAGCCAGGATCTCCTCCCATGTGTAGCAACCCTTGCCGTCCAAAACGTCCTCCCATGTCCAGGAGTCCTGACATCGCTGCTGCTGCTGCCCGTTACCACGCCGCTTGGTCCTTTTGTGGTGGGTGATTCTGTCACGACAGATTTCCTCTTCGTCTGAGGACATACAACATAGACATACAACATAGAATATACAACATAGAATGCCCACTCAGATCACACCCTGACTAAACAAAACATATAAACATACAAAGCAAACTATGGTCAGGGCGTGACAATTTAGATGGATTTTGATTTCATGTAATGGGCATACACAAAATAGTCAGATTATTTCACTTATAATTCACTGTATCACAATTCCAGTGGGTCAGACGTTTACATACACTAAGTCGACTGTGCCTCTAAACAGCTTTGAAAAATCCAGAAAATTATGCCATGGCTTTAGAAGCTTCTGACAAGCTAATTGACATAATTTGAGTCAAATGGAGGTGTACCTGTGGATGTATTTCAAGGCCTACCTTCAAACTCTGTGCCTCATTGCTTGACATCATGGGAAAATCAAGAGAAATCAGCCCAAAAAATTGTAGACCTCCACAAGTCTGTTTCATCCTTGGGAGCAATTTCCAAACACTTGAAGGTACCACGTTCATCTGTACAAACAATAGTACGCAAGTATAAACACCATGAGCGTTATGACCACGACCATGACGGCTGCGACGCAACTGCACATGGGGACAAAGATCATACTTTTTGGAGAAATGTCCTCTGGTCTGACAAAACTAAAATAGAACTATTTGGCCATAATGACCATCTTCATGTTTGGAGGAAAAAGTGAAAGAGTGGCCAGAAGAATACCATCCCAACCGTGAAGCATGGGGGTGGCAGCATCATGTTGTGGGGGTGCTTTGCTGCAGTAGGGACTGGTGCACTTCACAAAATAAATGACATCATGAGGTAGGAAAATTATGTGTAAGCAAGGAGGCCTACAAACCTGACTCAGTTACACCAGCACTGTCAGGAGGAATGGGCCAAAATTAACCAAACTTATTGTGGGATGCTTGTGGAAGGCTACCCAAATCGTTTGACCCAAGTTAAACAAGTTAAAGGCAATGCTATCAAATACTAATTGAGTGTATGTAAACTTCTGACCCACTGGGAATGTGATGAAAGAAATACAAGCTGAAATAAATCCTTCTCTCTACTATTATTCTGACATTTCACATTCTTAAAATAAAGTTGTGATCCTAACTGACCTAAGACAGGGAATTGTTACTAGGATTAAATGTCAGGAATAGTGAAAAACTGAGTTTAAATGTAGTTGGCTAAGGTGTATGTAAACTTCCTACTTCAACTGTATATACACCTAATCTGAAAGGCCCCAGAGTCTGCAGCACCACTAAGCAAGGCGCACCACTAAGCAAGCGGCACCATGAAGACCAAAGAGCTCTCCAAACAGGTCAGGGAAAAAGTTTTGGAGAAGTACAGATCAGGGTTGGGCTATAAAAAAATATCCCACAGAGCACCATTAAATCATTATTAAAAATGGAAAGAATATGGCACCACAACAAACCTGCCAACAGTTGGCCGCCCACCAAGACTTACAGACCAGGCAATGAGGGCATTAATCAGAGAGGCAACAAAGAGACCGAAGATATCCCAGAAGAAGCTGCATAGCTCCACAGCGGAGATTGGAGTATCTGTCTACTTTAAGTCATACACTCTACAGAGCTGGGCTTAATGGAAGAGTGGTGAGAAAAAAGCCATTGCTTAAAAGAAAAAATAAGCAAACACCACTTTGTTGTTTGTCAAAAGGCATGTGGGAGACTCACCAAACACATGGAAGAAGGTTCTCGGGTCAGACAAGACTAAAAATGAGCTTTTTAGCCATCAAGGAAAACTGGGAAACTGGTCAGAATTGAAGGAACGATGGATGGCGCTAAATACAGGGAAATTCTTGAGGAAAACCTATTTCAGTCTTCCAGAGATTTGAAACTGGGACGGAGGTTCACCTTCCAGCAGGACAATGACCCTAAGCATACAACTAAAGCAACACCTGAGTGGTTTAAGGGGAAACATTTAAATGTCTTGGAATGGCCTAGTCAAAGCCCAGACCTCAATCCAATTGAGAATCTGTGGTATGACTTAAAGATTGCTGTACACCAGCGGAACCCATCCAACTTGAAGGAGCTGGAGCAGTTTTGCCTTGAAGGATGGGCAAAAATCCCAGTGGCTAGATGTGTCAAGCTTATAGATACATACCCCAAGAGACTTGCAGCTGTAATTGCTGCAAAAGGTGTCTCCACACAGTATTGACTTTGGGGGGTGAATAGTTATGCACGCTGAAGTTTTCTGTTTTTTAAATCTTATTTCTTGTTTGTTTCACAAGAAAAAATCTTCAAGTGGTAGGCATGTTGTGTAAATCAAATGATACAAACACCCCAAAAACTATTTTAATTTAAATTCCAGGTTGTAAGGCAACAAAATTGAAAAAATGCCAAGGGGGGTGAATACTTTCGCAGGCCACTGTAATACATCACAGGTGTCAGACACAATAGATGTGTTAAATTGTATCTGGGACTAGAACCCACAAAAGAGAGTAACACACCTCAAAACACACAAGGTCACCTTTACGCACAAAGTGTGACAAACTGTGACGCACTGACTATTGCACCACAGCAAATGAAGGACTCACAGTGTAAACTTTGATTATGCTCTTTATGCAGGATACAGTGAACTCCAAAAGTATTGGGACAATGACAAATGTTTTGTTGTTTTGGCTCTGTACTACAGCACTTTGGATTTTAAATGATACCCTCATAGTCATTGTATTTTCTATTGGGCACAAAATAATCAAAACACAACCAAAACAAACAGCAAATGCATCCAACAAGTTTGTAGAGTCACACGATTGGGGTAATCATTGCATGCTAGGAATATGGGACCAAATACTCAACTTTTGACTACTTTTAATACTCATAGGTGAATTTGTCCCAATACTTTTGGTCCCCTAAAATGGAGGGGACTATTTAGAAAAAGTGCTGTAATTTCTAAACGATGTACCCTATATGGAAAAGTGCTGGAGTACAGAGCCAGAACAACAACAAATGTGTCACTGTCCAAATACTTTTGGAGCTCACTGTATATCTCACTATCTAACCAAACACAGACTATATTTAGTAGTAGTATCGGGTGTCTGGGTGTTACTACTGGGCATGAGGGCCAAAAACAAGATAACTACCACATATAATTATTGTAATTCTGTGGATAATCATTAGAGCTATAATTTGAAGGTATTTAATAGTTGCTTCCAAGAATACTATGTCATGAGTTTTTGTTTGTTTGTCTGTAAAGCTAAAAACATCCATAACTTGGTGACCATCTTTGTGTTCCTGACAGGTAAATGCCATTCGTCTGAATAATGGTATAGTGGTCCCACCCCCAGCAGATTCAGCTCACATGCAGTGTTGTTGTGAAGGGTCATTCCTTATGAACGTCACCAACATGTTGACAGATGTAAACACTGAACAGGGTCAAGGGCATATAGAACACTGCTTTATATCTATGGTTAAGGGTTTGAAGTGTGTGATGCTTGGAACTTATTTTATCATATAATCTATACTGTCTCAAATGAGGTATGCTTTATGACTAGTTTTCAGTCAGCACAAAACAATAAGGAGTAGTAGTGATGTGTTAGTATTGTTCTGTTAAATCAGCACATACCTTTCCCTTCCATATACTGTAGAACATGTTGAATGAATGCACTGTGTACCATTATTGAACATTCAGATTTATTGAAAATAATCATTTGTTTAAAACAACTTTTTCAAAACAATTAAGAACTTTATATTCAAATCAGAGTCATATTCCAACAAGAATGCTTGATATACTTTGTTTATTCCACCAGGTCTCGAGCAAATTACAGTACAGAGAGGTGTTGAAATACTGTACATGATATATGATTCTTCATTGTGATACTAATCTGGAAGAATAAATCTTCAATAATGAAAAAAGACAATGAAAGATGTTTTGCTATAATGTTCAGAGAAATAATTCCATCGACAGCATGATAGTGGAATGAGAGATATATTCTGTATCAGGATGCAATTACAGCAGAAATGTTCCTTCTCGGGATGACAGGTCCAGAAATCTGTGGAAAATATTTGTAAGACATTGTGAAAGAGTCATGCGTCAGTTTCACTCCTGTAAATACCATGGTATTCTTCTCTGTTAATATTTGACAAGATACAGTTTAAGTAGGAAGTTTACATTAACCTGAGCATTTTAGCCTTTTTCAAGATAATCCATCCACCTGACAGGTGCGGCATATTAAGAAAATGATTTAACAGCATGATCATTACACAGGTGCCTCTTGTGTTTCCCTAAGTTTTACTCCTGTAAATACCACCGTGACGATGAGTGATGCCGTGTTTTAAATAACATCATAGTGGTTAAATATATTTCTACACATTTTTCATTCTTCTCTGTAAATATTTGAATAGATAGATATTTGACTAGATTAATATGGTGCAATGTATTCTCTCGTTCTAAATACAGTGAGTGTTCAAAACATCAGGAACACCTTCCTAATATTGAATTGCACCCTCAAACTGTTGGCCTGGCACCTACTACCATACCCCATTCAAAGGCACTTCAATATTGTCTCTTACCCATTGACCCTCTGAATGGCACACATGCACAATACATGTCTCAATTGTCTCAAGGCTTAAAAATCCTTCTATAACCTGTCTCTTCCCCTTCATTCTATACTGACTGAAGTGGATTTAACAAGTAACATCAATAAGGGATCATAGCTTTCACCTGGATTCACCTGGTCAGTCTGTGTCATGGAAAGAGACGTTCTTAATGTTTTGTACACTCAGTTGATTACAAGCCAGTGGGGACACACACCCTCCTGATATCATAGCCATTATACTTCATCACAAGAAGCACACTGTGGTCTGACATTATTTCACCATATTATAAAACTCTTTCAGTCAATTACATCATTTTATTCACATTGCCCTGGCCCATGGAACTACGTAAGTGAAATGCATGTTTGAATAATTATATTTTATGGGTTCACTTAACTAAATACATTTTTTGGTCTGTGTGTTATTTTTCAGTCAGTGAGACTTGCTTGTTCAGATGAGGACCCTGGCCAATGAGGAGAGGAGGAGAAGGAGCCAGACACTAACCCCCAGCTGTACTGACACTGACCCACAGCTGATGGTGATCTGTCTGGTGACGTTGATGTAGCTCATGGTTCTGTTGTTGAAAGCCAGGCAGGAGCTTAGGCCACTCTGGCTCTCCACAGCACTGTATAGCTTCAGATCTGGATTTGTCCCATTCAGATGGTTCCCATTGAAAGCCCATTGAAACTCAGCCTGAGGGTTGGACTGGGCAGAGCAGGACATGGTCAGAGTAGACCTGATTAGGAAAGAGGTAGTGGTGTGTCGGGAGATATGCATTACTGTCATGACTCGGCAAACAGTGTCTATGGAAATGTAGTAGATACCCAATGAGGCCTGGTGGTAGAGAGGAACCAGACGCTTAAAGGGATATTCAGGGAGCCGATGTGTTATGGAACAAAATCAATTGATCATGATAAATCATACATCATTGGCCATTTGATTGTAGTGTGTCACGAGAATTTTCAATCCCAATGATGATAACAATCACTATAGCTTTGACCAATTCCCCCTAGGTTGTAAAGCTAGGGTTAATAAGAATTAGGCAAAGACTCAGATTCTGCAAACGGTTCGTTGTAGTTTATTCATGAGAGCTCGAAAAATCATATAATGCGCATAGCCTTTTATATAACTCCTACAAGCGCCTACAAGTCTACAAGCACATCTGTTCCTCCCTGGGTGGAGGAACTTTATCTCCTGTCCTTGGTCTCACAGGACCAAAACATGTCTGTTGTCAGTTCCTCTTTATCACACACAAACACAATGTTCCCACTGTCTCACAATATTCTAGTATTATGTCTAAACACATTGTCTAAGCTTCTGTAACTATTAGGGTGAAATACTTTAGTCATTTACTCTTAATGTCATTCAGATTCTCTTATTATTACTTTAAACATATAAATTCCCTTATCATAGTGTCACTCCCAAATCACTGTAAAGAGTCAAAGCTTGACATGTGGACTGCAGCCAAAATATGTGAATTCATCAAGTAGAGTTAGTGTGCATACTCTCATACTCACAGCTGATACTGAGATGTAGAGGCTCAGTGGTTCCATTACTGACGGTGTTGAAAGCATTACAGCTAAACGGCCCATCGTTGTATCGAGTCACACTGACTATGGTGAGAGTACTGTTCCCATCACTAAGCTGAATTCCATTACTGGCTGTGACTTCGGAGTTGCCATTCAGCCAGCGGTAAGAGAGGGAGGAGCCAGAGAAAGAGCAAAACAGACTGACAGAGCTTTTGAATTCCAAAAGTTGTTGGCCACCAGTCTCACAGCAGAAACAGGTTCTGAGAGAGAGAGAGAGAGAGAGAGAGAGAGAGAGAGAGAGAGAGAGAGAGAGAGAGAGAGAGAGAGAGAGAGAGTGATTGTTACAGGGAAAGAAAGAGAGGGAAAACACATAACAGAAACCAGAGGGAACACCATGCGGGAAAAGGGACAAAGACAACCTGTTTCCATTACGCCCATTCTTTTAGTGGAGTTTGTTGGTATCAGCCCATCTTTAGGCCATACTTGTCTGTAGCCATGATGACTTGCAGAATCTAAATGTGTTATAGCCCTTTAAATAGTGGTGGAAAAAGTCTGAGACCAACCACCCAGACGGCTGATGAAACTGAGGAGTATTTCTGTCTGTAATAAAGCCCTTTTGTTGGGAAAACCTCATTCTGACCGGCTGGGCCTGGCCCCCAAGTAGGTAGGCCTGTGCCCCTCCCAGGCCTAGTAATGGCTGTGCCCCTGCTAATTCATTAGGGCCTCAATTGACTGATTTCCTTATATGATCTGTAACTCAGTAAAATTGTTGAAATTGTTGCATGTAGCGTTTATATTTTTGTTCACGTTAGATTGAAGCGTTCAATCTATCGATCTATTTTATTATTTTGTTGAGCAAGGGTTTTTTACATACTGTCAAATGACAAAAGAGAAGCTGCATGTATCTAATTATAGACAAGTTGACTGACTAACAAATAGCCTTCCAAAATGTCAGAAATTATAAGGGGCGGCAGGGTAGCCTAGTAGTTAAAGCGTTGGACTAGTAACTGAAAGGTTGCAAGTTTGAATCCCCGAGCTAACAAGGTACAAATCTGTCGTTCTGCCCCTGAACAGGCAGTTCACTGTTCCTAGGCCGTCATTGAAGATAAGAATTAGTTCTTAACTGACTTGCCTAGTAAAATAAAGGTAAAATAAATAAGCAGAAACATACTGTATATAAATCAGGCAACAAAAATATCCTACACCCTCTGTCAAAAAATCATTCTTCCATCTTTGACTGTAGCCTACAGTGCATTTTCTATATTTGCGGGTTAGGGCTGGGTGTGGGCCTCAGATTTTCACTTCATCACATATAGTCGGGCGGTTACGAATATTTATTAGTGCATTCGGAAAAAGCATTTAGACCCCTTGACTTTTTCCACATTTAGTTACTTTACAGCCATTTTCTAAAATTTATGAATTAAATGAAAAATTCATCAATCTACACACAATACCTCATAATGACAAAGCGGCAACAGGTTTTTAGATTTTTTTGCGTATTTATAAAAAATAAAAACAGAAATACCTTATTTACGTAAGTATTCAGACCCATTCCTATGAGACTCAAATCAAATGAAATTGTATTTGTCACAGACATGGTTAGCGGATGTTAATGCGAGTGTAGTGAAATGCTTCTGTAAACATTATTAAAGTGACACTATATAGAGTGGCATTGTATAAAGTGACTAGTGATCCATTTATTAAAGTGACCAGTGATTTGGTCTTAATGTAGGCAGCAGCCTCTCTTAGTGATCGCTGTTTAGCAGTCTGATGGCCTTGAGATAGAAGCTGTTTTTCAGTCTCTCGGTCACAGCTTTGATGCACCTGTACTGACCTCACCTTCTGGATGATAGCGGTGTGAGCAGGCAGTTGATCGGGTGGTTGATGTCCTTGATGATCTTTTTTGGCCTTCCTGTGACATCGGTGTTGTAGGTGTCATGGAGGGCAGGTAGTTTGCCCCTCGGTGATGCACTGTGCAGACCCCACCACGGTTGAGTGAGGTGCAGTTGCCATACCAGGCTGTGATACAGCCCAACAGGACGCTCTCGATTGTGCATCTGTAAAACTTTGTCAGGGTTTTGGGTGACAAGCCAAATTTCTTCAGCCTCCTGTGGTTGACCATTTCAGTTTGTCTGTGATGTCTACGCTGAGGAACTTAAAACGTTCTATCTTCTCCACTGCTGTCCCTTCAATGTGGATAGGGGGGTGCTCCCTCTGCTGTTTCCTGAAGTTTTTTTTTTCCTGACACCACACTCCGAGTGCCTTCACCTCCTTCCTGTAGGCTGTCTCGTCGTTGTTGGTAATCAAGCCCATTACTGTTGTGTTGTCTGCAAACATGATGATTGAGTTGGCGTGCATGGCCACGCAGTTGTGGGTGAACAGGGAGTACAGGAGGTGGCTGAGAACGCATCATTGGGGGGCCCCAGTGTTGAGGGTTGTTTCCTACCTTCGCCAGCTGGGGGCGGCCTGTCAAGTCCAGGACCCAATTGCACAGGGTGGGGTTGAGACCCAGGGCCTCCAGGTTGATGATGAGCTTGGAGGGTACTATGGTGTAGAATGCTGAGCTGTAGTCAATGAACGGCATTCTTACACAGGTATTCCTTTTGTCCAGATGGGATAGGGCAGTGTGCAGTGTGCAGTGTGCAGTGTGATGGCGATTGCGTCATCTGTGGACCTGTTTGGGCGGTATACAAACTGAAGTGGGTCTAGGGTGGCTGGTAAGGTGGAGGTGATATGATCCTTGACTAGTCTCTCAAAGCACTTCATGATGACAGAAGTGAGTGCTATGGGGCGGTAGTCATTTAGTTTAGTTATCTTTGCATTCTTGCGAACAGGAACATTGATATCCATCTTGATGCATGTGGGGACAGCAGACTGGGATAGGGAGCGATTGAATATGTCCGTAAACACACCAGCCAGCTGGTCTGCCATTGCTGGGATGCCGTAGAAGGGATGTTGCCTGGGCCAACTCATGTCAGCCACAGAGAAGCAGGGGGGGTGCAGTCCTTGTTAGGGGGCCGCGGCGGTGGCACTGCATTAACCTGAAAGCGGGCAAAGAAGGTGTTTAGTTTGTCTGGAAGCGTGACGTCGTTGTCCGTTACGTGGTTGGATTTCTTTTTGTAGTCTTGATTTCCTGTAGACCCTGCCACATACAGTTGAAGTCGGAAGTTTACATACACTTAGGTTGAAGTCATTAACTTGTTATGGCTGCAATAACCCTATCGGGATAAGTGTCATCAACAACTGCTGAATAGCATAGCGCTACATACAATAAATATTACTATAAATATTTATATTCATGAAATCACAAGTGCAATATAGGAAAACACAGCTAAGCCTTTTGTTAATCCACCTGTCGTGTCAGATTTTTAAATTTTGCTTTACAGCGAAAGCAATCCAAGCATTTGTGTAAGTTTTTCGATCGCACGATAAAACATTAAGTAAACTTAGCATCAGGTAGCTCGGTCACGAAAATCAGAAAAGCAATCAAATTAATCGTTTACCTTTGATGATCTTTGGATGTTTTCAATCACGAGACTCCCAGTTACACAACTAATGTTCCGTTTGTTCCATAAAGATGATTTTTATATCCAAAATACCTCAGTTTGTTTGTCGCGTTATGTTCAGAAGTCCACAGGAAAGAGAGGTCACGACAACGCAGATGAAAATTCCAAATTGTTTCCATAATGTCCACAGAAACATGTCAAACGTTTTTTATAATCAATCCTTAGGTTGTTTTTAAAATATATAATCGTTAATATATCAACCGCAAATGTCTTTCACAGTAGGAGAGGGGAATGCAATGGCTGTCCAAATTCTGTTGCGCAAGCAAATCTCATGTGACCACTTGATGCGATGTTATCGTTCTGGCTCATTTTTCAAAATAAAAGCCTGAAACTATGTCTGAAGACTGTTGACACCTTGAGGAAGCGATAGGAAAAGGAATCTGGTTCATATCCCTTTAAATCCGGCAAAGGGAGGCCACTTCCTGTTTTGATTTCCCTCAGGGTTTCGCCTGCAATATCAGTTCTGTTATACTCACAGACAATATTTTGACAGTTTTGGAAACTTTAGAGTGTTTTCTATCCAATACTATTAATAATATGCATATATTAGGAGCTGAGACTGAGGAGCTGGCCGTTTACAATGGCACCTTTTCATCCAAGCTACTCAATACTGCCCCTGCAGCCATATGAAGTTAAAACTCATTTTTCAACCACAAATTTCTTGTTAACAAATTATAGTTTTGGCAAGTCAGTTAAGACATCCACTTTGTGCATGACACAAGTCATTTTTCCAACAATTGTTTACAGACAGATTATTTCACTGTATCACAATTCCAGTGGGTCAGTGGAGTTTACATACACTATGTTGACTGTGCCTTTAAACAGCTTGGAAAATTCCAGAATATGAAGTTATGGCTTTAGAAGTTTCTGATAGGCTAATTTACATAATTTGAGTTAATTGGAGGTGTATCTGTGGATGTATTTCAAGGCCTACCTTCAAACTCAGTGCCTCTTTGCTTGACGTCATATGAAAATCAAAAGAAATCAGCCAAGACCTCCTTCATCCTTGGGAGCAATTTCCAAACGCCTGAAGGTATCACATTCATATGTACAAACAATAGCATGCATGACCCCAAGCATACTTCCAAGATTGTGGAAAAATGGCTTATTAAGGACAACAAAGTCAATGAATTGGAGTGACCATCACAAAGCCCCGACCTCAATCCTATAGAAAATGTGTGGGCAGAACTGAAAAGGTGTGTGCGAGCAAGGAGGCCTACAAACCTGACTCAGTTACACCAGCTCTGTCAGGAGGAATGGGCCAAAATTAACCAAACTTATTATGGGAAGCTTGTGGAAGGCTACCCGAAATGTTTGACCCAAGTTAAACAATTTAAAGGCATTGCTACCAAATACTAATTGAGTGTATGTAAGAGAAAATACAGTAGACGGCACACGTCAAACGTGTGATTTATGACCCTACTTTATAGGTCAGGTTCATCGCTCTCATGTTTATCTCTGTCAGCGCGATGCATGCAGAAGCCTGGTGGCTGAACCAATTCCGACAACATATCCCGAGAGAGCCGTGTTTCCATGAAACAGAGAATGTTGCAATCTCTGATGTCTCTCTGGAAGACAACCCTATAATTTCGTCTACCTTGTTGTCAAGAGACTGGACATTGGCTTGTAATATACTCCGGAGCGGTGGGCGATGTGCACGTCTACGGAGCCTGGTCAGGTGGCCACCTCGTCAGCCCCTTCTGCGACTTCGTTGTTTTTGGTCGACTACTGGAATTAGATTCATTGTCCTGGGTGGTGGTCCAAACAGAGGATCCGCTTCAGGAAAGTCATATTCCTGGTCGTAATGTTGATTATGCACTTAAATCCAATAGTTCTTCCCGGCTGTATATAATAAGACTTATTTCCTGGGGTAACAATGTAGGAAATAATACATTAAAACAACTAAATACTACATAGTTTGCCTAGGAACTCAAAGTGAGGCGACCATCTCTGTTGGCGCCATGAGGAGAGAAAATTGAGCTCAGGTGTATCCTGTTTCCATTGATCATCGTTGAGCTGTTTCTACAACTTGATTGGAGTCCACCTGTGGTAAATTCAATTGATTGGACACACATCTCTCTATAAGGTCCAACAGTTGACAGTGCATGTCAGAGTAAAAACCAAGTCAGGTCGAAGGAATTGTCCGTAGAGCTCCGAGATAGATCTGGTGAAGGGTACCTACCAAAAAAATGT
Source organism: Oncorhynchus nerka (assembly GCF_034236695.1). NCBI lineage: Eukaryota > Metazoa > Chordata > Actinopteri > Salmoniformes > Salmonidae > Oncorhynchus > Oncorhynchus nerka. The sequence goes on along the minus strand of NC_088398.1, from coordinate 7,769,971 downwards.
TTGCAGCATTGAAGATCCCCAAGAACACAGAGCCTCCATCATTCTTAAATGGAAGAAGTTTGGAAACACCAAGACTCATCCTAGAGCTGGCTGTCAAGCCAAACTGAGCAATCGGGGGAGAAGTGCCTTGGTCATGGAGGTAACCAAGAACCCAATGGTTACTCTGACAGAGCTTCAGAGTTCCTCTGTGGAGATGGGAGAACCTTCTACAAGGACAACCAAGGTTGAATTCTTTGGCCTGAATGCCAAGCATTGTTCCCGATCCAACCTGTCAGCACTTGAGAGGATCTGCAGAGAAGAATGGAAGAAACTCCACAAATACAGGTGTGCCAAGCTTGTAGAGCCATCCCCAAGAACAATTGAGGCTGTAATCGCTGCCAGTGGTGCTTCAACAAAGTACTGAGTAAAGGGTCTGAATTGTCATATTTCAGTTTTTTATTTTTAATACATTTGCAAAAGTTTTTGCTTTGTCATTATGGTGTATTGTGTGTAGATTGATGAACAAAAACGATGTAATACAATTTAGTATAAGAATGTAACTTATCAAAATGTGGAAAAAGTCTATATACTTTCCGAACACACACAGGTGCACACTCAAAGTGAACCAGTATTTCTAGACTGGCAGAATTGTTGTATTACACTTCAAGTCATGGTGGAAGCTAGGTTATCTTAACAGTAGTTGCAGTATAGACCCACAGGGCCTTCAGTAGTTGACTAATCTAACTATTTTAATAATGAGCTGGGCTGATGTCTCTGATTCACCTATTACAGTGAGGGTTGAGGTGGCTGTGAGCTGAGGGCTGGTGCTCTGGACCACATAGACCCCTGAGTAGACCACCGTGATGGAGGTCAGGGTCAGAGTCCCCATGCTGACGTCCACCGATGCCCTGCCATTGTGGCTTGGGAACATGGCCTGCTGGGCCCCGACCAGGTCAGGATCTGAGGGTCCCCCACAGTCCATCTGCCGCTTTGCAGCTGAGTGACCGGAAGCTGAAGCTCAGCACACCTGGAGAAGAGTGGAAAGATGGGTCTTTAGCGTCCAGTGGTCAACAATCCTGGTCCTGGAACACAACAGGGTGAACCCACTTTTGTTCCTCTTCCAGCTAAACAGTTGCTGATTAAGACAGACATGAGCTTAATTCACAGTTTCTAGTCATTTTGAAGTCATATTATCACAGTCAAATATGAACTTGAGGTCACTAGTCTTTAACATGCAATATTTTGGGGACATTTGTTAGATACTACCTGGTAAATACAACTTTGTAATTTATTTGGTAATGATATAATACAAATACAATAAACAGGTACTCAATCAAAAAAAGTTTTCACAAACTATCTAGTATAAAACTGTATCCACTTTAGAACAAGTTGCGATTTCTAGATTCCCATTTTACTGTAAATGTCTCTATTTTACACTTTAATTTCTCCATCTTCTTTACAGTAAATGAAACTGAAACTTAACTCCCTGAGTTACTTGTATTATTGAAAAATAAGACATGTTACCTTGTATCAAAGCCAGTAGAAGAACATGTGGGACTCTTTTATATTAGTATTTTGGGGTCCAGCCCCCTACCCAAATACCTCAGGAAACAAGCTAATGTATCTTTTTATGCCAGTGTCCATCATATAGTACTCATTCTTGTCAAACTACAAAAGCGGTCCCACATTTTGTAGTTTTCTTTCTACAAACATTTTCCTTGGTGGCAATGTGTGAATGACCAATTAGGGTAATCTGATTGACAATGGTGACAGAGAATGTGTGTGATCTCCGAGTCACCTATCCCCTTTCATCCCTCCTGTCTCCTTCACACTTTTACAGAGTGTGTAGCCTTATTGTGGCAATGGCATTGTAGTAAAGAATCATTACAAATATTTTCACCGATCAATTAGACATAAAAATATATATAAATAGTATTACTTCTATAGTATTTAATTGTGTGTAGTTTAAGTCTATATTTTCTGACTACAGTTTTACTGGTTTGGAACAGAGCTAAAGTCTCTTTGCAAAACACCATGACAACAAAATGTGTTAAATGTTTATAATGTAGTCAGCAAGTACAGAATAGAATGGTACATCAAGTATCATATTGGGGTGGCAGGTAGCCTAGAGGTAAGAGCGTTGGACTGGTAACTGAAAGGTTACAAGATCGAATCCCCGAGCTGACAAGGTACAAATCTGACGCTCTGCCCCTGAACAAGGCAGTTAACCCACTGTGCCTAGGCCGTCATTGAATAATTTGTTCTTAACTGACTTGCCTAGATAATATATATATATATATATTGTGTCTGTGATATTGTAACATCATACAGTACATAATTTACATCCCCATTTCACAACTTTCACAAATATTGAGAAATCTCCCTCTGTTATTCCTGGCAGTGTTTGTGTAACATGTTGTGGGGGCAGGAAAAAACTTGTCATGCGAAAGACACTCAGCTATTCTATGAAACCAACATAAGTACCCACATGCTGTATTACAAAGCTCTCAGGATGAGGGTAAGAGGTCATATTAACCAACATAAAGCCCTGAGGGAGAGAACAAGCACCCTATCATAACACCATCAACATGAGAGCTGAGTTGAACAGTGGGATATTGTACTAATCTCTATTCCAAGCCTGAATGTTCTGCCTGCTCATGTAACAAGTGTTGTATTTCATGTCATATAATTACACAAAATCTGAACAGTTCTCATGTCTGATATTAGTGTACATTCCTTTTGGTGGTGTAAGTGCCCTTTTTAATGTCGCACACTTCCTTCTCCTTTGTTCCCCCCATAAGCATCCCCTGCCTTCTTACATCTTCCCTGTCTACCCTGTCTACTCTACACATGTAGAAGAGGTAGGTTACAGTGAAATTGTCCCATGGAAATCATAATCAATCCTTCCTAATATTGAGTAGCACCCCGTTTTGCCCTCAGAACAGTCTCAAATCGTCGGGGCATGGACTCTACAAGGTGTCGAAAGCATTCCACAGGCCAATGTTGACTCCAATGCTTCCCACAGTTGTGTCAAGTTGGCATGATGTCCTTTAGGTGTGTACTATTCTTGATACACACAGGAAACTGTTGAGCACGAAAAACCCAGCAGCGTTGCAGTTCTTGACACACTCATACCGATGCGTCTGGCACCTACTACCGTGCCCCGTTAGTAGGTGTCCCTGTACCCCGGCATTTAAATATTTTCTCTTGCTCATTCACCCTCTGAATGGCACACATACACAATCCATGTCTTAATTGTCTTAAGGCTTAAAAATCATCCTTTAACCTGCCCCCCCTTCATCTACACTGATTGAAGTGGATACAGCAAGTTACATCAATAAGGAACCATAGCTTTCACCTGTATTTACCTAGTCAGTCTATGTTATCCTTTTTGGGATAAGGGACAGCATTTTCACTTTTCGATGAATAGCGTGCCCAGAGTGAGCTGCCCCCTACTCTGTCCCAGATGCTAATATAAGCATATTATTATTAGTATTTGATAGAAAACACTGAAGTTTCTAAAACTTTTTGTATGATGTCTGTGAGTATAACAGAACTCATATGGCAGGTGAAAACCTGAGAAAAATCCAACCAGGAAGTGGGACATTGAGGTTTGTAGTTTTTCAAAGCTTGGCCTACCGAATACACATTGAGATATGGATAAAGTTGCACTTCCTACAGCTTCCACTAGATGTCAATCGTCTTTAGAAACTTGAATAAGGATTCTATTATAAAGTAGGGGCTCATGAGACCTCTTTGAGTCAGAAGACTGGCAGAGAGCCTTAGTCTCTGCCAAATCAGTCATATATTTTCGACCTGGGATTCCTGGGAGTGCCTTCTGATGAAGAGCATCAAAGGTAAGTGAATATTTATGGTGTTGTTTCTAACCTTGTTGACTCCAAAATGACGGATATTCCTCTGGCTGTTTTGGGTTCTGAGCGGCGTTCTCAGATTATGCTTTTTCCGTAAAGTTTTCTTGAAATCTGACACAGCGGTTGCATTAAGGAGAAGTCTATCGTTAATTCTGTGAATAACACTTGCATCTTTTATCAATGCTTATTATGAGTATTTCTGCAAAATCACCGGATGTTTTGGAATCAAAACATTACTGCACTTAAGGCGCCAATGTAAACTGAGATTTTTGGATATAAATATACACATTATCGAACAAAACATACATGTATTGTGTAACATGTTGTCCTATGAGTGTCATCTGATGAAGATCATCAAAGGTTAGTGATTAATTTTATCTACATTTCTGCTTTTTGTGACTCCTATCTTTGGCTGGAAAAATGGCTGTGTGTTTATTTTTACTTGGCTATGACCTAACATAATCATTTTTTGCTGTAAAGCATTTTTTTAAATCGGACACGATGGGTAGATTAACAAGATGTTTATCTTTCATTTGCTGTATTGGACTTAATGTGTGAAAGTTACATATTTATAAAAAATATTTTTTAATTTCGCGCTCTGCCTTTTCAGCGGAATGTTGTCGAGGGGTTCCGCTAGCCTGCGCTAGAAAGGTTATGGAAGGACTTTTGTTTTGCGGCCATTGTTTCTCCCTGTCCTATTGAAAAACCTACACTCCCGGTTGATATATTATCGAATATATTTTTTTTTAAACCTGAGGATTGATTATAAAAAACGTTTGACATGTTTCTGTGGACATTATGGATATTATTTGGAATTTCCGCCTGCGTTGTCGTAACCGCTCTTTCCGGTGGATTTCTGAACATAACGCGACAAACAAACTGAGGTATTTTGGATATAAAAATAATCTTTATGGAACAAAAGGAACATTAGTTGTGTAACTGAGTGAAAACGTGAGTGAAAACGTCCGAAGATCATCAAAGGTAAACGATTAATTTGATTGCTTTTCTGATTTTCGTGACCAAGCTACCTGATGCGTATGGTGTGAAGATAGTGTGATAGGGCCCCCCCCCCTTGGGTTGTGCCGTGGTGGAGATTTTTGTGGGCTATACTCGGCCTTGTCTCAGGATGGTAAGTTGGTGGTTGAACATATCCCTCTAGTGGTGTGGGGGCTGTGCTTTGGCAAAGTGGGTGGGGTTATATCCTTCCTGTTTGGCCCTGTCCGGGGGTGTCCTCAGATGGGGTCACAGTGTCTCCTGACCCCTCCTGTCTCAGCCTCCAGTATTTATGCTGCAGTAGTTTGTGTCGGGGGGCTTGGGTCAGTTTGTTATATCTGGAGTACTTGTCCTGTCCTATTCGGTGTCCTGTGTGCTCTCTCTAATTCTCTCTTTCTCTCTTTCTCTCTCTCGGAGGACCTGAGCCATAGGACCATGCCTCAGGACTACCTGACATGATGACTCCTTGCTGTCCCCAGTCCACCTGGCCGTGCTGCTGCTCCAGTTTCAACTGTTCTGCCTTATTATTATTGGACCATGCTGGTAATTTATGAACATTTGAACATCTTGGCCATGTTCTGTTATAATCTCCACCCGGCACAGCCAGAAGAGGACTGGCCACCCCACATAGCGTGCTTCCTCTCTAGGTTTCTTCCTAGGTTTCGGCCTTTCTAGTGAGTTTTTCCTAGCCACCGTGCCACTATTATAATGCGTGCTTCTACACCTGCATTGCTTGCTGTTTGGGGTTTTAGGCTGGGTTTCTGTACAGCACTTTGAGATATCAGCTGATGTACGCAGGGCTATATAAATAAATTTGATTTGATTCTACACCTGCATTGCTTGCTGTTTGGGCTTTTAGATTTGAATTTGATTATAACAGCAGCTTTTCATAGGACTTTTCCTTGGAGACAGCAGGGTTGTCTCTGCTCCATAGTGAGGGGAGGGACAGTACAGTGTACTCTGCTGGTATGTCTGGCAGTGGATCTGGAGGTATGCTGGCTACGCCAATCAAAGACCAAAGTTGACAACTCCATACAGAGACAGCTACCTATTACCACACTCATTTGGGAGTTTATTTTATCATCTCAACAACAACAAAGATAATAATAATACAGTACGTATTGCAAATAAGAAAATATTACATAGATAACATCAATATGTACGTTTTGTTATTTTCTCATCGTTACCCACTGCATGTGGATGATAAACATAATTCACTGGAAACTTCCAATGACTCAACTATCATTATCCCACAACAGAGGAAACATTCTTATATCCTTATATTCTTACTCTGAGAAATGAGCATTCTTATTTGACAGGATTAAGAGTTTCAAAACGTTGGTTCCTGTTTTATTATTCGTTCTGAAGGTGAACCTGAACTCATTCAATGTTCTCCTCTGTCCTTCCCATCGTCTGTAGTCTTATAGCGCCCCTCCTAGGGATCCAGGAGGAACAGCAGTCCCATACAGAGGACCAGTCCTAAAACTCCACTCAGCCTCACTGTTTCAGCTCCTGATACTGTGGGTCCTGCATGAGGGAACAATAACATGACTTCAGTCTGGGATTTTGGAGATGAGTATTTTACCATGTAGTACGCAGGTATTCTAGCTAGGTTAAAAAACAAAGCATTTCGATTTAAATATTTCGATTTAACAGTACCTACAACTGGGTTTAAGCATGAGTTAATACATTTTGTATCAAGATAACTTGGTGATAATAGTGTAGGAATATTTTATGAGGGATATTATTATATAAGGCGAAGTGTAGTGTAGTTTTACAGTATGGTGAATCAGTTCGTTGGAATTTTGATAATCAATTACTATCTACCTTTATGCATTGCTGAATGAATGTGGTCAGTTCACCATTAAATCTGCCAAAGAGTAATCAGTCTCCATCCTGGGTTTGTCTAGAGAGTCATTTCTTTACGATCTAAAGAACCCTCAAACAATCACAAAACTGCCATTGCAAGAATTGATTCTGCAGTGAAGCTTAATTTGATCAAACATTAAAACGGGAGTGACTACCTGTGACCTTCACTGTCTTGGAGGCCTCTGCAGAGCGTCCAGCTGCTGTGTTCTCCACCACACAGGTGAAGTTCTGGACCGTACCAGGTACCGACAGGATCCATTTCAGGATATTCTTCCTCACGGAGAAGTAGGCGCTAGTAAGGATACCCCCCCTCAATGGCCAGCGGATGGAGCAGTCCAGGTCGACAGTGCAGTTCACCTTGCAGGTAAAGGTGTATTCCCTCCCAGGCAACACTGTGTCAGGGCCACTGATACTAACACTCCAATGATCAACTGTCAGTCAGCAAAGGAAGAAAATGTCAGCAAAATAGCTTTGCCTGTACATTTTGTTGAAGGAAAATTGGACAGGATCACCCATATTCACTGATTCTCTCAAATGAAGCGTAGGCGTTACATCTTATACTTACAGTTTAGCAGGTAGCCCAAGCTTATGACCTTGCTTTCAGCCATGTTTGCCATGGTCACCTCGCACTGATAGAAGCCACCATCAGAGGGCAGCAGGGAGTTGAAGTGGAGGGAGGTGTTGTGTTCCAACAGGTTTATCCTGGCGTCTGGAGCTACAACCTGGCCGTCTTTGTACCAAAGCACTGGCAGGCCTGGGAAGGAGCCGTTACAGTCCAGGCTGAAGGACTGGTTGAGGATGGGGAGAGAGAGCTGTGAGCTGGGCCTCACGGACACTGAGCCTGGAACACACAGAAGGGAGATCCAGAGGTGTGATTGGTGGGACGGTTAGGGATAGGAATCTGAGGCATATTCAATCCTGGCAGAAAGCTGGTTTTCCATATTGTCACGGCCCCTCCTCTGCATTGCAGGGGCGGTTCCTCCTGAAGGCAGAGGAGGGTCATTAGTGATTGGAGCCACCTGGGCTCAGGGTATTTAAACTGCTTCACTAACCACTCTTGTCTCTCTCTCTGCTCCTCCAGGTATGATCCTGTTTTGTTTGTTCCTTTGTAGTTTTACTTAGTTTTCACTCAGTCAAATTCACACACACAGATTCACGCATCCCTGCACTTTACATACACCCTACATTATGATACTTTCACACCTCATTCCTTTTTTCTTTAAAGTTCATAGTTTGGGTTTATAATAAAGAACCTTTTTGATTGGCCTATACCTGTTTGTGTCCCCTCATTTTTGCCACAGGCTATGAGCCGGCCTGTGACAATATGAATTGAGTTCGGTCGGTCATTGTGGTAAATAAATTTAGATGCCAATCGCCATATAAAGACCAAAGAGGAAAAAGCCTGGAAGGTGGAGAGATGACTAGAAATGATTCAGTTGATAATTTTATCTGTGTATTAATTGTAGAGGACCTTGTGCATTTCAGGTAAAATAACAACTCAACATTTATATCCCAGGACAAATTAGCTGGAAAAAGGAAGCTAGCTAAATAGGGCAAATTAGTTAGCAACTCCAAGCTAGCTAGCTAAATTGCCATAAATGTTTAATGCTTTTCGACCTGTCACCAAATTAATATAATTGGTTCAGGGTTTCGTGTTCAGTGTGGGGGGACAAAATCAATTTGCGCACTATGGCGCACGCGCACGGCCAGTTTAAGTACGGTGTAAGGACAATGGACTATAAAGTATTCTTATTTTCCTTGGAAGGGGTTGACACTAGATTTAAAAATCTGTAAAACAGGATGCAGTGGTGGCTGGAGTAGTGTGAGCCTCTGTAGCACAGTTGGTGGAGCATGACTCTTGCGACACCAGGATAGTGGGTTCCATTTCTGGGACCACATGCACGCATGACCGTAAATAAAAAACAAAAAAATCTCTTACTTTTCACCTCCAAGATTGTGGTTATGCTCTTTGAGCTCCCACTCTCTGTGTTGACCGCAGTACACTGCAGCTCCACAATGCGGTCCAGACCGTCTGGGGTCCAGGTCAACTCACTCCCATTGAAAGTGCGCCCCTTCAGCAGCCAGGTGTAGGTGCATCCTGGGATGCAGTTGGAGGTACAGGTGAAGGTCGTCTTGTATCCATCTCTCACCCGACCCACGTAGGAAAGGCCTGTTAAATTAGGACCACCTGCAAGGGAGATTGATTTACTATACTGTTCATTGTTACAGCATAATAAGCCCATGTCGCAATATTATAATAAAATAACAAACACAATGCCAAACACTATGATACTAAACATATAGTAAAATGTGTCTCTATATAATTGCGAGTTAACATAATTTCTTTGGTGGTAATGGTAAGAGATTAGAGGTAGTCTTTGATGGTTTCAGGTAGTTTGATACTCACTAGGATTAGGAGATGCTGCTGAGACACTGGTAGGATCAAGGCCTCCTGGAGATATATATGAGAGAGAGAGAGAGAGAGAGGGGGGAGAGAGAGACAGAGACAGAGAGGACGAGGAAAGATAGAGACTTCATTAAAGAGGCAATCAGCAGTAAAATCAATAACAAAGCTGAAGCCCCACCCCTGGATCGGTAAAAAACAGAGGGATGGGGCTGGAGATATCAAACCACTCTAATTCATAGACAGAGCTATGGATGTAAGGACTGATCATCCAATATATCAAAATTATAGTTTTGACCATGTGAGGCTATACAGTTTGTTTGCATTTGCTTTTTTTTTAAAACATTGGATTAAAACAAGCTTATTTTGGGGGTTCTGATGGGGAACGACAGCTGAACTAAGCTCATGAAGCATTTTAAAGTTATATTCTTCAAGAATCAATGGGTACATATCATTCATTCATTTACATTCAAGTCCAAAAATGGTGTAGCAGCTGCTGACTGCTGTATCTGAATAATGTTGTTTGACTCATGTGAGTGGCTAACAATTTGCCCTATATGTTGTACAATGATCACACTGAAATTGTGACTTTGTGTGTGTGCATGTGTGTGAATGACTTTATTCTTATTTTTGTGTCAAATCGACATTTGCCGGCTCATCCGTTATGGAATTAATTGACTGAATGATTCAGTCATTTGTGTGTGTGTGTGTGTGTGTGTGTGTGTGTGTGTGAGAGAGAGACCCCTTACCTGTCAGTGTCAGTACCAACACAGTGTAGAAAGTCTTCAAATAGAATGCCATAGTATTACCCCTCGATTCTTCTACCACTCTCTGTGGCCACCCAAAATATGTGGACACCTTTATATCTTCATTAGTACAGGAAGTATTGTGTTGACATACTGTAATGTCTTGGATTTCAACATTTGAGTCACAAAATTGGGATTTATTCATACATTCTTTAGTCATGTCTCAGCCATCTTGTGCTAAGAAACCTTGAGTAGAGATTCCAGGTTGCTAAAACATTTTTGTTTTTATTTCCTTACCTTACTCAAAGAGTAGGCTGGTTTAAATGATAGTGTGTACAGTAGTAAGTATTGGCAGAGTTCAGACTTGTGTAAAATGCCTTCCTTTGTCCTTCATGACTGCTGCTGATTCCAAAATGTCCTGTTGCCCCAAAGCTGAATGTTTCAGTTGACGACCATCATTAGTTGATTCAATTGAATCATGTGTGTTAGAGTTGGGCTGGAACAAAAGCCTACACACTACCCTGTAGTCAACCCCTGTGGTTTGTGTATGATATCCCCCTGGTTAACTGGGTCACTGGAGTTCTTTACTGATCAAGTTCCCTGACCTCTTCGCAATACTGTGGTAGTCAGTGACAAAACTGACTGGACGTTACCGTCACTGTAATCTAGTTCCCCTGCTGTGTGCAGTAGCATGGGGATGAGGTTACCGTCACTGTAATCTAGTTCCCCTGCTGTGTGCAGTAGCATGGGGATGAGGTTACTGTCACTGTAATCTAGTTCCCCTGCTGTGTGCAGTAGCCCGGGGACGAGGTTACCGTCACTGTAATCTAGTTCCCCTGCTGTGTGCAGTAGCATGGGGATGAGGTTACCGTCACTGTAATCTAGTTCCCCTGCTGTGTGCAGTAGCCAAGGGACGAGGTTACCGTCAATGTAATCTAGTTCCCCTGCTGTGTGCAGTAGCCCGGGGATGAGGTTACCGTCACTGTAATCTAGTTCCCCTGCTGTGTGCAGTAGCATGGGGATGAGGTTACCGTCACTGTAATCTAGTTCCCCTGCTGTGTGCAGTAGCCCGGGGACGAGGTTACCGTCACTGTAATCTAGTTCCCCTGCTGTGCCCAGTAGCCCGGGGATGAGGTTACTGTCACTGTAATCTAGTTCCCCTGCTGTGCACAGTAGCCCGGGGACCGTCACTGTAATCTAGTTCCCCTGCTGTGTGCAGTAGCCCGGGGACGAGGTTACCGTCACTGTAATCTAGTTCCCCTGCTGTGTGCAGTAGCAAAGGGACGAGGTTACCGTCAATGTAATCTAGTTCCCCTGCTGTGTGCAGTAGCCCGGGGATGAGGTTACCGTCACTGTAATCTAGTTCCCCTGCTGTGTGCAGTAGCATGGGGATGAGGTTACCGTCACTGTAATCTAGTTCCCCTGCTGTGTGCAGTAGCCCGGGGACGAGGTTACCGTCACTGTAATCTAGTTCCCCTGCTGTGCCCAGTAGCCCGGGGATGAGGTTACCGTCACTGTAATCTAGTTCTCCTGCTGTGCCCAGTAGCCCGGGGACGAGGTTACCGTCACTGTAATCTAGTTCCCCTGCTGTGCCCAGTAGCCCGGGGACGAGGTTACCGTCAATGTAATCTAGTTCCCCTGCTGTGCCCAGTAGCCCGGGGACGAGGTTACCGTCACTGTAATCTAGTTTCCCTGCTGTGCCCAGTAGCCCGGGGACGAGGTTACCGTCACTGTAATCTAGTTCCCCTGCTGTGCCCAGTAGCCCGGAGACGAGGTTACCGTCAATGTAATCTAGTTCCCCTGCTGTGCCCAGTAGCCCGGGGATGAGGTTACCGTCACTGTAATCTAGTTCCCCTGCTGTGTGCAGTAGCATGGGGACGAGGTTACCGTCACTGTAATCTAGTTCCCCTGCTGTGCCCAGTAGCCCGGGGATGAGGTTACTGTCACTGTAATCTAGTTCCCCTGCTGTGCACAGTAGCCCGGGGACGAGGTTACCGTCACTGTAATCTAGTTCCCCTGCTGTGTGCAGTAGCCCGGGGACGAGGTTACCGTCACTGTAATCTAGTTCCCCTGCTGTGTGCAGTAGCAAAGGGACGAGGTTACCGTCAATGTAATCTAGTTCCCCTGCTGTGTGCAGTAGCCCGGGGATGAGGTTACCGTCACTGTAATCTAGTTCCCCTGCTGTGTGCAGTAGCATGGGGATGAGGTTACCGTCACTGTAATCTAGTTCCCCTGCTGTGCCCAGTAGCCCGGGGATGAGGTTACCGTCACTGTAATCTAGTTCTCCTGCTGTGCCCAGTAGCCCGGGGACGAGGTTACCGTCACTGTAATCTAGTTCCCCTGCTGTGCCCAGTAGCCCGGAGACGAGGTTACCGTCAATGTAATCTAGTTCCCCTGCTGTGCCCAGTAGCCCGGGGATGAGGTTACCGTCACTGTAATCTAGTTCCCCTGCTGTGCCCAGTAGCCCAGGGACGAGGTTACCGTCAATGTAATCTAGTTCCCCTGCTGTGCCCAGTAGCCCGGGGACGAGGTTACCGTCACTGTAATCTAGTTCCCCTGCTGTGCCCAGTAGCCCGGGGATGAGGTTACCGTCAATGTAATCTAGTTCCCCTGCTGTGCCCAGTAGCCTGGGGACGAGGTTACCGTCCATGTAATCTAGTTCCCATGCTGTGTGCAGTAGCCCGGGGACGAGGTTACTGTCACTGTAATCTAGTTCCCCTGCTGTGTGCAGTAGCCCGGGGACGAGGTTACCGTCACTGTAATCTAGTTCCCCTGCTGTGCACAGTAGCCCGGGGATGAGGCTACCGTCACTGTAATCTAGTTCCCCTGCTGTGCCCAGTAGCCCAGGGACGAGGTTACCGTCACTGTAATCTAGTTCTCCTGCTGTGCCCAGTAGCCCAGGGACGAGGTTACCGTCACTGTAATCTAGTTCTCCTGCTGTGCCCAGTAGCCCGGGGACGAGGTTACCGTCACTGTAATCTAGTTCCCCTGGTGTGCCCAGTAGCCCAGGGACGAGGTTACCGTCAATGTAATCTAGTTCCCCTGCTGTGCCCAGTAGCCCGGGGATGAGGTTACCGTCACTGTAATCTAGTTCCCCTGCTGTGCCCAGTAGCCCGGGGACGAGGTTACCGTCAATGTAATCTAGTTCCCCTGCTGTGCCCAGTAGCCCGGGGATGAGGTTACTGTCACTGTAATCTAGTTCCCCTGCTGTGCCCAGTAGCCCGGGGACGAGGTTACCGTCACTGTAATCTAGTTCCCCTGCTGTGCCCAGTAGCCCGGGGACGAGGTTACCGTCACTGTAATCTAGTTCCCCTGCTGTGCCCAGTAGCCCGGGGACGAGGTTACCTTTATAGCTTCATTAGTACAGGGGGTGATATATTGACATACTGCAACGTCCTGGATTTCAACATCTGACTCACAAAGTTATATTTATTCATACTTTCTTGATTCTTTAGACAGGGCTCTAACTCCCCTAGCTCCACAATGAGATCGGGTGCAGAGCAGGCTGTTAGCCAGCCTGCCAGTTTAGTGGAGTCTGCCACTAGCACAATCAGCTATCCCCATTGAGACCGTGTCTGTGCCTCGACCTAGGTTGGGCAAAACTAAACATGGCGGTGTTCGCATCAGCAATCTCACTGGAATAAAGACCTCCTCCATTCCTGCCATTATTGAAAGAGATTGTGATACCTCACATCTCAAAATAGGGCTACTTAACGTTAGATCCCTCACTTCCAAGGCAGTTATAGCCAATGGACTAATCACTGATCATAATCTTGATGTGATTGGCCTGACTGAAACATGGCTTAAGCCTGATGAATTTACTGTGTTAAATGAAGCCTCACCTCCTGGTTACACGAGTGACCATATCCCACGCGCATCCCGCAAAGGCGGAGGTGTTGCTAACATTTATGATAGCAAATTTCAATTTACAAAAAAAACCCTGACGTTTTCGTCTTTTGAGCTTCTAGTCATGAAATCTATGCAACCTACTCAATAACTTTTTATAGCTACTGTTTACAGGCCTCCTGGGCCATATACAACGTTCCTCACTGAGTCCTATCGGACTTTGTAGTCATGGCAGATTATATCATTTTTTGTGACCTTAATATTCACATGGAAAAGTCCACAGACCCACTCCAAAAGGCTTTCGGAGCCATCATCGACTCAGTGGGCTTTGTCCAACATGTCTCCGGACCTACTCACTGCCACAGTCAAACTCTGTACCTAGTTTTGTCCCGTGGAATAAATGTTGTGGATCTTAATGTTTTTCCTCATAATCCTGGACTATCGGACCACCATTTCATTACGTTTGCAATCGCAACAAATAATCTGCTCAGACCCCAAGGATCATCAAAAGTCGTGCTATAAATTCTCTGACAACCCAAAGATTCTTAGATGCCCTTCTAGACTCCCACCGCCTACCCAAGGACATCAGAGTACAAAAATAAGTTAACCACCTAACTGAGGAACTCAATTTAACCTTGCGCAATACCCTAGATGCAGTCGCACCCCTAAAAAGAAAAAAAAATGTCATGAGACTAGCTCCCTGGTATACAGAAAACAGCCGAGCTCTGAAGCAAGCTTCCAGAAAATTGGAACGGAAATGGCGCCACACCAAACTGGAAGTCTTCCGACTAGCTTGGAAAGACGGTACCGTGCAGTATCGAAGAGCCCTCACTGCTGCTCAATCATCCTATTTTTCCAACTTAATTGATGAAAATGAGAACAATCCAAAATGTATTTTTGATACTGTCACAAAGCTAACTAAAAAGCAGCATTCTCCAAGAGAGGATGGCTTTCACTTCATTAGTGATAAATTCATGAACTTCTTTGAGGAAAAGATCACGATCATTATAAAGCAAATTACGGACTCCTCTTTAAATCTGCGTATTCCTCCAAAGCTCAGTTGTCCTGAGCCTGCACAACTCTGCCAGGACATAGGATCAAGGGAGACACTCAAGTGTTTTGGTACTATATCTCTTGACACAATGATGAAAATAATCATGGCCTCTAATCCTCCAAGCTGCATTCTGGACCCTATTCCAACTAAGCTACTGAAAGAGCTGCTTCATGTGCTTGGCCCTCCTATGTTGAACATAATAAACAGCTCTCTATCCACTGGATGTGTACCAAACACTCTAAAAGTGGCAGTAATAAAGCCTCTCTTGATAAAGCCAAACCTTGACCCAGACAATATAAAAAACTATCGGCCTATATAGAATCATTCCTCTCAAACATTTTAGAAAAAGCTGTTGCGCAGCAACTCACTGCCTTCCTGAAGACAAACAATGTATACTAAACGCTTCAGTCTGGTTTTAGACCCCATCATAGCACTGAGACTGCACTTGTGAAGGTGGTAAATTACCTTTTAATGGCATCAGACCGAGACTCTGCATCTGTCCTCGTGCTCCTAGACCTTAGTGCTGCTTTAGATACCATTTAGATCACCATATTCTTTTGGAGAGACTGGAAACCCAAATTGGTCTAGACGGACAAGTTCTGGCCTGGTTTAGATCTTATCTGTCAGAATGATATCAGTTTGTCTCTGTGGATGGTTTGTCCTCTGACAAATCAACTGTAAATTTCAGTGTTCCTCAAGGTTCCATTTTAGGACCACTATTGATTTCGCTATATATTTTACCTCTTGGTGATGTAATTCGGAAACATAATGTTAACTTTTACTGCTATGCGGACTATAGACAGCTGTACATTTCGATGAAACATGGTGAAGCCCCACTGGAAGCCTGTGTTTCAGACATAAGGAAGTGGATGTCTGCAAATGTTCTACTTTTAAACTCAGACAAAACAGAGATGCTTGTTCTAATTAATATTGACGGTTGTACAGTCGTCTCAAATAAAAATGTGAAAGACCTCGACGTTACTCTGGATCCTGATCTCTCTTTTGACGAACATATCAAGACTGTTTCAAGGACAGCTTTATTCCATCTACATAACATTGTAAAAATCAAACATTTTCTGTCCAAAAAGGATGCAGAAAAATGTATCCATGCTTTTGTCACTTCTAGGTTAGACTACTGCAATGCTCCACTTTCCGGCTACCTGGATAAAGCACTAAATAAACTTCATTTAGGGCTAAACACGGCTGCTAGAATCTTGACTAGAACCAAAAATGTGATCATATTACTCCAGTGCTAGCCTCTCTACACTGGCTTCCTGTTAAGGCAAGGGCTGATTTAAAGATTTTACTGCTAACCTACAAAGCATTACATGGGCTTGCTCCTACCTATCTTTCCAATTTGGTCCTGCCTTACATACCTACACGTACGCTACGGTCACGAGACTCAGGCCTTCTAACTGTCCCTAGAATTTCTTAGCAAACAGCTGGAGGCAGGGCTTTCTCCAACAGAGCTCCATTTTTATGGAATGGTCTGCCTACCCATGTGAGAGACGCAGACTCGGTCTCAAACTTTAAGTCTTTATTGAAGACTCATCTCTTCAGTAGGTCCTATGATTGAGTGTAGTCTGGCCTAGGAGTGTGAAGGTGAATGGAAAGGCAATGGCACAACGAACCGCCCTTGCTGTCTCTGCCTGGCCGGTTCCCCTCTCTCCACTGTCATTCTCTGCCACTGGCTTACTGGTGCTCTTCCATGCCGTCACTAGGAGGGGTGCGTCACTTGAGTGGGTTGAGTCACTGACGTGATCTTCCTGTCTGGGTTGGTGGCCTCCCTTGGGTTGTGCCGTGGCGGAGAACTTTGTGGGCTATATTCGGCCTTGTCTCAGGATGGTAAGTTGGTGTTTGAAGATATCCCTCTAGTGGTGTGGGGGCTGTGCTTTGGCAAAGTGGGTGGGGTTATATCCTGCCTGTTTGGCCCTGTCTGGGGGTATCGTTGGATGGGGCCAGTGTCTCCCTACAGTAGTTTGTGTCGGGGGGCAAGGGTCAGTCTGTTAAATCTGGAGTATTTCTCCTGTCTTATCCGGTGTCCTGTGTGAATTTAAGTATGCGCTCTCTAATTCTCTCTCTCTTTCTTTCTATCTTTCTTTCTCTCAGAGGAGGACCTGAGCCCTAGGACCATGCCTCAGGACTACCTTGCCTGATGATGATTCCTTGCTGACCCCAGTCCACCTGGCCTTGCTGCTGCTCCAGTTTCAACTGTTCTGCCTGAGGCTATTGAACCCTGACCTGTTCACCGGACGTGCTACCTGTCCCAGACCTGCTGTTTTCAACTCTCTAGAGACAGCAGGAGCAGTAGAGATACTCTGAATAATTGGCTATGAAAAGCCAACTGACATTTACTCCTGAGGTGCTGACCTGTTGCACCCTCGACAACCACTGTGATTATTATTATTTGACCCTGCTGGTCATCTATGAACATTTGAACATCTTGGCCATGTTCTGTTATAATCTC
The DNA here is from genome assembly GCF_034236695.1 of Oncorhynchus nerka. NCBI lineage: Eukaryota > Metazoa > Chordata > Actinopteri > Salmoniformes > Salmonidae > Oncorhynchus > Oncorhynchus nerka. The sequence continues at coordinate 7,752,741 of NC_088398.1, read as the reverse complement.
CACCTGGCACAGCCAGAAGAGGATTGATCACCCCTCATAGCCTGGTTCCTCTCTAGGTTTCTTCCTATGTTCTGGCCTTTCTAGGGAGTTTTTCCTAGCCACTGTGCTTCTACACCTGCATTGCTTGGTTTTTGTGGGTTGGGCTGTGTTTCTGTACAGCACTTTGAGATATCAGCTGATGTAAGAAGGGCTATATAAGCCATCTTGTGCTGAGAAACATTGACTAGAGATTCCAGGTTGTTCATCGATTATGTGTTTATTACTTGTTACCTTAAAGAGTGGGCTGGTTTAAATGATGCCTCGTTACTTCAGAGAGTGGACTGGTTTAAATGATGACTTGTTACCTCAGACAGTGGGCTGGTTTAAATGATAACTTCAAAACTAGTATGTGATTTCAAATTTCTGTAAAATGCCTTCCTCTCTTGCCTCATCCCTTCATGACTGCTACTGGTTCCAAAATGTCCTGTTGCCACAAAGCAGAATGTTTCAGTTGATTAATCAATAGTTGATGGCTCTCTGTTTATCATATATGCATAGTCACTTTAACCATATCTACATGTACATACTACTCCAATCAGCCCGACTAACTGGTGCCTGTATATAGCCCTGCTTCTGTTATAGCCTCGCTACTGTATATAGCCTCACTACTGTTATTTTTCACTGTCTTTTTACAATTGTATTTATTTCCTTACTTACCTATTGTTCACCTAATACCTTTTTTTAGAAATTCCACTGTTGGTTAAAGCTTGTATTTCACTGTAAGGTCTACACCTGCTGTATTCGGCACACAAGACAAATAAACTTTGATTTGTTTGATTATATTGAATCATGCGTGTTAGAGCTGGGCTGGAACAAAAACCTGCACACTAACCTGTAGTCAACCCCTGTGGTTTGTGTATGATATCCCTGTGGTTAACTGTGTCAAAGGCAAATTCCCTGACCTCTTAGCACAGCTGTGTGCTAAACTGACTGGAAGTTAACGTCACTGTAATCTTGTGCCCACTGCGCAATAGCCTGAGGTCAAGGTCAGCATCACTATGAAGGCGAATAAAGTGCGTCTGATCTTTTTATTTAACTAGACAAGTCAATTAAGACCAAATTCTTATTTACAATGACAGTCTACCCGGACGACACTGGGCCAATTGTGTGCCGCCCAATGGGACTCCCAATCAGAGCCGATTGTGATACAGCCTGGATTCAAACCAGCCTTACACCACTGCACCAGTTGGGAGCCCAAGCTGATGTGATCTGATCTGGTGTTTCTGCAGGTATGGCCATCTCACCTGACTGCACCATAGACTAAAACTAAACTGGTCGCTATGCCACTCTAGTCTTTATGGAGCACATAAATATGACTCCGGAGAGTAAAGGTTGACATGTAAAGCAACAGGAGGAATGGAAATGGGGTTAGGTCCCATCACGATACATGTTGCAATTTACCAGCACATTGTAATAGGGCTGCAATGCTGCATTATTCCTGGCAGTGGCTGTTGTTTACACAACATTGACCTTTTATGGGCTTTGAATCCCTATTCCTCTCGCTCTCTCTCTCTCTTTTAGGATAGCATGAATACATGAGTTATTGAGAGAACGAGACCTTAGAATTTCCTTAGCATTTGCTGCTAATCATTTCTTAACCACACTTTCAGTAACTGCAGTCTATGGGTCTGAAATAAAGGTCATGTGTATATTTGGTCAAGAATGTTGCTTTTGTCTCTTCTCATGAAAAGCTACAAATAGTTTCGCAAACGGTTAAACACTGCTGAAACACGATGCAATTTGGCCTTCTGAAAGCAGATCTGAAGCAAAAAAAATGACAGTAATATCCTCAGGGGAGATCAACATCACATGCAGTATATATCTAGATTATTCACTGTCTATCATGGAAATTCTACTTCACCAACTGTTTTACAAATGTCATACTGCTCTACAGTTTGATCCACAGTCTCCTTGTGTGATGTCACATACTGTACAGTATGACAATACTGATGGACCTGATGGTATGGAAATCAAGGGTCCAACTAAAATAGAAGTAGGACAGAAGTTTACATTGACCTGCTCTGCCTACTCCAACCCACCTACTAGTTACACCTGGATGCACAATGAGACAGAGATACCTGGACATTCCCCTGAGTTCACTAAAGAGAAGAGTGAATACTCTGACAGTGGGGAATACACCTGTTCAGCAACAAATGATGTCACCGGAAACATCTGTGGTCCATAAACTGTCAGTAAAAGGTCAAGTTATCAGAGGTTTTAAAGACAATAGGAGATAGTAAATAGATAGTAATTACATTTTTTTGATGCAAGATGATTTACTCATTACTTTTGCATTCCTAACTTGTTTTCAAATAGTGTCTTTAGTTGTCTTTGTTGTGTTGTAATTGTTACCCATTTGTACTGCATTGTGCAGTACTGCTTGTTCACTATATAGCCTTTCATCTCTGCATGGTTTTGTCTCTGGTCTCTGCAGCAGAGGACTCTGTATCACCAGGTCTACCTGCTGGTACCATCACTGGTACTGTGATTTGACGATTACTGGTTAGGGAAGGGCAGTTAGTGCTGCAGTGTTCTACATCAGGACAAATGGGTGAGTAAAACAACTTTTCAGTCAAACCAGTGTATTTTCTATCACTGCAGCTGGTAGAAAATGTTGCCTCTGTTTTTGTGAGGATCGACTCTGGAGACACGAAGCAGGTACAGGAATAACATTTAATAGACAACGGACATAAAACAGGACAGGAACAGCGTCTGGACAGGGGACAATATAACAACATCAATGCTGACACAGGGATGAAACAGAGAAAACAGATAGATAAAGGGGAGTCAATCAAATAGTGATGGAGTTCAGGTGGGTCCAATGAAGCGCAGCTGCACGTAACGATGGTGACAGATGTGCGTAATGATAGGCAGTCTGACGCCCTCCAGCACCAGACACGGGGAGCAGGCGTGACAATTTCATATTGATTCAAACTGGTCACAAAGAGGACCTGGTTGTATTTCAAATGCACTGTAAACTGTAAAAAGCACTGCAATATTCTGTTCTTATAATTTTCTAAACAGCAACCTTTCAATGTTTATTTCTTGTTGTATACAGAACCAATGCTGAGCTAATGCATCAAGAAGATAAGCATACCGTATCTCCAGTTTTACAGGTTGTTATGGTATATCTAGTTACTAATGTTTTTTAAATGTTTGTTTACTCCATTTATGTTTAGTCAATTAGCATCCCAAATGATGAAATGCAGGACTTCAAGAGTACCTATGATACTAGGATAATGGTACGTTTGTTCAAGACCACATGTCACCATGTGACTGTAATACTGTAACAACAACTGATTTATGTGTTATATGTTAAATAGTATTCATGCTGTATTATAGCTGATAAATGGAAGTTAATGTTCCTTTCTTTTCTCCCTTATTTTCCTACTAGCAGTAAGAGAATTCAATGGAAAATACATCCTTTCAACCACCATTCTCCACTGTGAAAACATGTTAATAAGAAGTAGATAACACAACACTGTACTGTAACTTAATACATTAAAGCATAATGATAAGGGTGTCCTCTGGTGGTAGGGGTGGGGACTGTACTGTAAATATTAAATAAACGTTTTTTTGTGTACTGTATAGTCAATTATGGTGCAAAAAGGCACAGAAGCTGTATACGTAAATACTTCAATTATGTAAAAACAGGATAATTACGACTAACATCTATTTCTCCATCAACTTTGTTGTTCTTTGTGTCAAGTGTGACCAGTAATATGTTGATATGACTTAATGAAATCCAGTTCATTAATTCCTACAAAGCTGGGTGATGGTTTTAAAAGAGCCTACAGTGTTAAAGAAGGATTATAAAGCACAGATGTGTATTACAATGTCATCTCAAATGAATGTAAATTCATTCATTTCCTATTGGGAAATACCCCAAAACCAAAGTCCACTCTCTTTATCAGTCAAAGCCTGCAAAGCAATAGAGGACAACATTAACAGGCTCAGTGAATGTAAAACCCCACACAGATTCCTTATTAGTGCTAGGGGATGTGGAGTTTGTGCTACAAATAGGGAAGTTTGGTCATTTGTTCCTTCACGCAGTGATGTAACTCATGAATAAATGTAATATTTCTTCCTTATATTCCTCACCCATCTAGACACAATACCCCATAATGAAAAAGTGAAAACATGTTTTAGAAATGTTGAAAATTAAATACAGAAATATCTTATTTAAGTAGGTATTCACACCCTTTAGTCAATACTCTGTAGAAGCAACTTTGGCATTGATTACAGTTGTCTTTTGGGGTAAGTCTTTTGGGGTAAGTCTCTAAGAGCGTTCCACATCTGGATTGTGCAACATTTGCCCGTTATTCTTTACACAATTCATAAAACTCTGTCAAATTGGTTGTTGATCATTGCTAGATAGGCAATTCCAGGTCTTGCCATAGATTTTCAAGCAGATTTAAGTGAAAACTGTACCAGCATTTACTGTTGCCTTGGTAAGCAACTCCAGTGTATGTTGGCCTTATTTTTGGGTTATTATCCTAAAGATTAAATCATCTCCCAGTGTCTGGTGCAAAGGTGACTGAACCAGGTTATCCTCTAGGATTTTGCCTGTGCTTAGCTTCATTCCGTTTATTTTTTATCCTGAAAACTCCCCAGTCCTTAACCATTACAAGCAAATACATAACATGATGCAGCCACCACTATGCTTGACAACATGGAGAATGGTACTCAGCAATGTGTTGTTTTGTATTTACCCAAAACATAACACTTTGCATGCAGGACAAAAAGTTCATTGCTTTGCCACATTTGTTGCAGTATTACTTTAGTGCCCTTGTTACAAACAGGATGCATGTTTTGGAATATGTTTATTCTGTACAGGCTTCCTTCTTTTCACTCTGTAAATTATGTTATCATTGTGGAGTAACTACAATGTTGTTGATCCATCCTCAGTTTTCTTCTATCACAGCCATTAAACTCTGTAACTGTTTCAAATCAATCAATCAATCAATCAATCAATCAATCAATCAATCAATCAATCAATCAATCAAATGTATTTATAAAGCCCTTCTTACATCTGCCGATGTCACAAAGTGCTGTACAGAAACCCAGCCTAAAACCCCAAACAGCAAGCAATGCAGGTGTAGAAGGCTAGGAAAAACTCCCTAGAAAGGCCAGAACCTAGGAAGAAACCTAGAGAGGAACCAGGCTATGAGGGGTGACCAGTCCTCTTCTGGCTGGGCCGGGTGGAGATTATAACAGAACATGGCTAAGATGTTCAAATGTAGACCAGCAGGGTCAAATAATAATAATCACAGTGGTTGTCGAGGGTGCAACAGGTCAGCACCTCAGGAGTAAATGTCAGTTGACTTTTCATAGCCGATCATTCAGAGTATCTCTACCGCTCCTGCTGTCTCCCTGTCCGACGATACCCCCGGACAGGGCCAAACAGGCAGGATATAACCCCACCCACTTTGCCAAAGCACAGCCCCCACACCAGTAGAGGGATAACTTCAACCACCAACTTACCATCCTGAGACAAGGCCGAGTATAGCCCACAAAGATCTCCGCCACGGCACAACCCAAGGGGGGGTGCCAACACGGACAGGAAGATCACATCAGTGACTCAACTCACTCAAGTGACGCACCCCTCCTAGGAACGACATGGAAGAGCACCAGTAAGCTAGTGACTCAGCCCCTGTAATAGGGTTAGAGGCAGAGAATCCTAGTGGAGAGAGGAGAACCGGCCAGGCAGAGACAGCAAGGGCGGTTTGTTGCTCCGATGCCTTTCCGTTCACATTCACAATCCTGGGCCAGACTACACTCAATCATAGGACCTACTGAAGTCACCATTGGCCTCATGGTGAAGTCCCTGAGCACTTTCCTTTCTGTCCGGCAACTGAGTTAGGAAGGACAGCTGTGTCTTTGTAGTGACTGGGTGTATTGATACACCATCCAAAGTGTAAATAATGGGATATTCAATGTCTGCTTTTTTATTTTTACCCATCTACCAATAGGTGCCCTTCCTTGAAATGCGCTGCTCATGTCTGTGGGATACAGACATGAAGTACTCATGTCCATACAATTTATTATGTGTCTTGTAAAGCACATTTTTACTCCTGAACTTATCTAGGCTTACCATAACAAAGGTGTTGAATACTTATTGACACAAGACATTTCAGCTTTTCATTTTTTGTTAATTTGTAAACAGTTTAAAAAACGTAATTCCACTTTGACAATATTGGGGCATCGTATGTAGGCCAGTGACACAAAATACATTTTTTATCCATTTTAAATGAAGGCTGTAAAATAACAAAATGTGGAAAAATTCAAGGGGTGTGAATACTTTCTGAAAGTATTGTATGCTAAAAAAAATTGGGAAATTATATACGGAAAAAATATATAAATGCAACCATTTCAAAGATTTACAGTTCGTAGAAGGAAATCAGTCAATTAAATTACATTTTGTGAGACTCGGTGTGGGTGAACGGATGATCTCTGCATGTGTATTTCCCACCGTAAAGCATGGAGGAGGAGGTGTTATGGTGTAGGGGTGCTTTGCTGGTGACACTGTCTGTGATTTATTTAGAATTCAAGGTACACTTAACCAGCATGGCTATCACAGCATTATGCAGTGATATGCCATCCCATCTAGTTTGGGCTTAGTGGGACTGTCATTTGTTTTTCAACAGGACAATGACCCAACACACCTCCAGGCTGTGTAAGGGCTATTTGACTAAGAAAGAGAGTGATGGGGTGCTGCATCAGATGACCTGGCCTCCACAATCCCCGAAATTGAGATGGTTTGGGATGAGTCAGACCGCAGAGTGAAGGAAAAGCAAGTGCTCAACATATGTGGGAACTCCTTCAAGACTGTTGGAAAAGCATTCCAGTTGAAGCTGGTTGAGAGAATGCCAAGAGTGTACAAAACTGTCATCAAGGTGGCTATTTGAAGAATGTCAAATATTAAATGTATTTTGATTGGTTTAACAATTTTTTGGTGATTACATATATTTTATTTAATAGTTTTCATGTCTTCCCTATTATTCTACAATGTCGAAAATAGTACAAATAAAGGAAAACCCTTGAATGAGTAGGTGTTCTAAATCTTTTGACCGGTAGTGTACTTCTACTAGAACAACACACAGTAAATGTGGTGTTACTATAAGGCACGCATACTCTTAGAGAGAGAGAAATAAAGCTGAAAAACATCAAAAGAAAAGAAAGAAAAGGAAAACATATCCAACACTACTTAAGTAGAACCAAGAGAAATCTAGAAAACAACCACATAGATAAAGGTTAAGGTAACCTGTCTGGGAAGTATCAGGCCACTAGGGCCGCTATGAATACAGGACACCCTAATACCAAGGAGGGGATGAGCGAAGCTATGATGATGACAATAGGAATTACAACATGACCCTTATATCAAAATCCTAATCAAGTCCTAACGGCTGTAGGGTGCCTAAGTACGAATCCAGAAGTGTTCTCCCTGGCATAGTTTACGGTCGTTGTCTCCTCCTCTTGGTGACACTTCCACCTTCTCAATGCCCTGGAATTGTAGAGAAGACACTGTAAGAGCACTGGACAAAGTGACAAGCAACAGACACACTGTGAGAGAACTGGACACAAGCAACAGACACACTGTGAGAGAACTGGACACAAGCAACAGACACACTGTAAGAGCACTGGACAAAGTGACAAGCAACATACACACTGTAAGAGCACTGGACAAAGTGATAAGCAACAGACACACTGTGAGAGCACTGGACACAAGCAACAGACACACTGTAAGAGCACTGGACAAAGTGACAAGCAACAGACACACTGTGAGAGCACTGGACAAAGTGACAAGCAACAGACACACTGTAAGAGCACTGGACAAAGTGATAAGCAACAGACACACTGTGAGAGCACTGGACACAAGCAACAGACACACTGTCAGAGCACTGGACAAAGTGACAAAGTGACAACAGACACACTGTAAGAGCACTGGACACAAGCAACAGCACTGGCACACAAAGCAACAGACACACTGTAAGAGCACTGGACAAAGTGACAAGCAACAGACACACTGTAAGAGCACTGGACACAAGCAACAGACACACTGTAAGAGCACTGGACAAAGTGACAAGCAACAGACACACTGTAAGATCACTGGACACAAGCAACAGACACACTGTAAGAGCACTGGACAAAGTGACAAGCAACAGGGTCATATTCATCCTTGAGTTGAAAATAACTCATATGTTCTCTTATTTTCTGTTTTAAACATCTGGATTTTAAATTTAATTTTTTTTAAATTTCACCTTTATTTATTTAATCAGGTAGGCTAGTTGAGAACAAGTTCTCATTTACAACTGCTACCTGGCCAAGATAAAGCATAGCAGTGTGAACATACAACAACACAGTGTTACACATGGAGTAAACAATAAACAAGTCAATAACACAGGTGAATTTGTTTTGTCTATATACATTGTGTGCAAAAGGCATGAGGAGGTAGGCAATAAGTAGGCCATAGGTGCAAATAATTACAATTTAACAGATTAACACTGGAGTGATATATGATCAGATGATCATGTGCAAGTAGAGATACTGGTGTGCAAAAGAGCAGAAAAGTACATAAATTAAAACAGTATGGGGATGAGGTATGTAAATTGGGTGGGCTATTTACAGATGGACTATGTACAGCTGCAGCGATCGGTTAGCTGCTCAGATAGCAGATGTTTAAAGTTGGTGAGGGAAATAAAAGTCTCCAACTTCAGCGATTTTTGCAATTCGTTCCAGTCATTGGCAGCAGAGAACTGGAACGAAAGGAGGCCAAATGAGGTGTTGGCTTTAGGTATGATCAGTGAGATACACCTGCTGGAGCGTGTGCTACGGGTGGGTGTTGCCATCATGACCAGTGAACTGAGATAAGGCGGAGCTTTACCTAGCATGGACTTGTAGATGACCTGGAGCCAGTGGGTCTGGCGACGAATATGTAGTGAGGGCCAGCCGACTACAGGTCACAGTGGTGGGTGGTATAAAGTGCTTTAGTAACAAAACGGATGGCACTGTGATAAACTGCATCTAGTTTGCTGAGTAGAGTATTGGAAGCTATTTTGTAGATGACATCGCCGAAGTCGAGGATCGGTAGGATAGTCAGTTTTACTAGGGTATGTTTGGCGGCGTGACTGAAGGAGGCTTTGTTGCGAAATAGAAAGCCGACTCTAGATTTGATTTTGGATTGGAGATGTTTGTGAGTGATGATGTGAGTCTGGAAGGAGAATTTACAGTCTAGCCAGACACCTAGGTACTTATAGATGTCCACATATTCTAGGTCGGAACCATCCAGGGTGGTGATGCTAGTCGGGCGTGCGGGTGCAGGCAGCGAATGGTTGAAAAGCATGCTTTTGGTTTTACTAGTGTTTAAGAGCAGTTGGAGTCCACGGAAGGAGTGTTGTATGGCATTGAAGCTCGTTTGGAGGTTAGATAGCACAGTGTCCAAGGAAGGGCCTGAAGTATACAGAATGGTGTCGTCTGCGTAGAGGTGGATCAGGGAATCGCCCGCAGCAAGAGCAACATCATTGATATATACAGAGACAAAAGTCAGCCCGAGAATTGAACCCTCTGGTACCCCCATAGAGACTGCCAGAGGACCAGACAATATACCCTCCGATTTGACACACTGAACTCTGTCTGCAAAGCAGTTGGTGAACCAGGCAGGGCAGTCATTAGAAAAACCGAGGCTACTGAGTCTGCCGATAAGAATAGGGTGATTGACAGAGTCGAAAGCCTTGGCCAGGTTGATGAAGACGGCTGCACAGTAGTCTTTTATCGATGGCGGTTATGATATCGTTTAGTACCTTGAGCGTGGCTGAGGTGCACCCGTGACCGGCTCAGAAACCAGATTGCACAGCGGAGAAGATACGGTGGGATTTGAGATGAACCAAGGGCTATATCTGTTCTTAGTTCTGCATTTTTTTTAACGGAGCATGCTTATATAAGATGGTGAGGAAGTTACTTTTAAAGAATGACCAGGCATCCTCAATTGACGGGATGAGGTCAATATCCTTCCAGGATACTCGGCCAGGTCGATTAGAAAGGCCTGCTCGCAGAAGTGTTTTAGGGAGCGTTTGACAGTGACAGTGATGAGGGGTGGTCGTTTGATTGCGGACCCATAGCGGATACAGGCAATGAGGCAGTGATTGCTGAGATCCTGATTGAAGACAGTGGAGGTGTATTTGGAGGGCAAGTTGGTCAGGATAATGTCTATGAGGGTGCCCATGTTTACAGATCTAGGGTTGTACCTGGTGGGTTCCTTGATGATTTGTGTGAGATTGAAGGACTTCTGGGGTGTTAAGCATATCCCAGTTTAAGTCACCTAACAGAACAAACTCTGAAGCTAGATGGGGGGCAATCAATTCACAATTGGTGTCCAGGGCACAGCTGGGAGCTGAGGGGGGTCGGTAGCAGGCGGCTGTCATGTATTGTCATATTATGTCTTGTTCCTGTTCTTTCTCTTCACTCCGTCTCCCTCTGCTGGTCGTATTAGGTTACCTTCTCTTCCTCTCCTTCCCCCAGCTGTTCCTCATCTTCTCTAACTACCTCGTTCACCCTTTTCCCACCTGTTCCCTTTTTTCCCTCTGATTAGGTCTCTATTTCTCTTTCTGTTCCTGCTTCTGTCTTTGTCAGATTCTCGTTTGAGTTTCTCATGCCAGAACCAAACTATCGTCTCGTTTGCTTCACCCTTGTCCCGTCCTGTCGGAATCTGCCTGTTCTTCTGATGCTACGTGTGATCAGGTACCTCTGTCCTCTACGACCCGCGCCTACCCAGAGAGACCAGCAGTCTGTCGCCACTAACCCAGCTATTCTCCTCTGCTGCTAAGAAGGGGACTCTAACCCAGCTATTCTCCTCTGCTGCTAAGAAGGGGACTCTTCTGTAAATATCAGAAGGACTTTTTGTTTCATTTGTCGCCCTCTCTACGGGTTGTCTATTTTGCCATTATTCTACATCTGAAGAGGATCTATGTCTTCCCTGTGTTTTGACATTAAAGGACTCTGTTTTTGTTAAACCGCTTTTGGGTCCTCACTCAAGTTCATAACAGAAGAATCTGACCAAGAATGGACCCAGCGACTTCGGATCCTTTCCACTCAGCCGTCGAGATCCAGGGAGTGATGCTAGGCAGACACGAGCAGGAATTGTCTGCTGCTCGACATGCCGTTGAGACCCTGACCGCCCAAGTCTCCGACCTCACAAGACAGATTCACCATCTCCGCCTCGATCCACCGGCCACTTCCAGGGCTTCCGAATCTCCGGAGCCCAGAATCAATAACCCGCCGTGTTACTCTGGGGAGCCCACTGAATGCCGCTCGTTCCTCACCCAGTGTGATATTGTGTTTTCTCTCCAGCCCAACACTTACTCCAGGAGCACAGCTCGTATCGCCTACGTCATATCTCTCCTTACTGGACGGGCTCGTGAGTGGGGCACGGCAATCTGGGAGGCGAGGGCTGAGTGTACTAACCAGTATCAGGACTTTAAGGAGGAGATGATACGGGTTTTTGATCGTTCTGTTTTGGGGGAGGAAGCTTCCAGGGTCCTGTCTTCCCTATGTCAAGGTAATCGATCCATAATAGATTACTCTATTGAGTTTCGCACTCTTGCTGCCTCCAGTGACTGGAACGAGCCGGCTTTGCTCGCTCGTTTTCTGGAGGGTCTCCGCGCGGAGGTAAAGGATGAGATTCTCTCCCGGGAGGTTCCCTCCAGCGTGGATTCCTTGATTGAACTCGCTATTCGCATAGAGCGACGGGTTGATCTTCGTCACCGAGCTCGTGGAGAGGAGCTCGCGTTCTCCGTTGCCCCCCTCTCCGCATCACTACCATCTTCCTCCGCCGGCTCGGGTGCTGAGCCTATGCAGTTGGGGGGTATCCGCATCTCGACTAAGGAGAGGGAACGGAGAATCACCAACCGCCTCTGTCTCTATTGCGGTTCCGCTGGTCATTTTGTCACTTCATGTCCAGTAAAAGCCAGAGCTCATCAGTAAGAGGAGGGCTACTGGTGAGCGCTACTACTCTGGTCTCTCCTTCAAGATCCTGCACTACCTTGTCGGCCCATCTACGCTGGACCGGTTCATCAGCTTCCTGCAGTGCCTTGATAGACTCTGGGGCGGAGGGCTGTTTTATGGACGAGACCTGGGCTCGGGAACATGACATTCCTCTCAGACAGTTAAGGGAGCCCACGGCCTTGTTCGCTTTGGATGGTAGTTCTCTCCCCAGGATTCAGCGTGAAGAGCTACCTTTAACCCTCACTGTCTCTGGTAATCATAGCGAAACCATTTCTTTTTTAATTTTTCGTTCACCTTTTACACCTGTTGTTTTGGGCCATCCCTGGCTAGTTTGTCATAATCCTTCTATTAATTGGTCTAGTAATTCTATCCTCTCCTGGAATGTCTCTTGTTATGTGAAATGTTTAATGTCTGCTATCCCTCCTGTTTCCTCTGTCTCTTCTTCACAGGAGGAGCCTGGTGATTTGACGAGGGTGCCGGAGGAATATCACGATCTGCGCACGGTGTTCAGTCGGTCCAGGGCCACCTCTCTTCCTCCGCACCGGTCATATGATTGTAGTATTGATCTCCTTCCGGGAACCACTCCCCCCCGGGGTAGACTATACTCTCTGTCGGCTCCCGAACGTAAGGCTCTCGAAGATTATTTGTCTGTAGCTCTCGACGCCGGTACCATAGTCCCCTCCTCCTCTCCCGCCGGTGCGGGGGTTTTTTCTGTTAAGAAGAAGGACGGGTCCCTGCGCCCCTGCATAGATTATCGAGGGCTGAATGACATAACAGTTAAGAATCGTTATCCGCTTCATCTTATGTCTTCAGCTTTCGAGATCCTGCAGGGAGCCAGGTTTTTCACTAAGTTGGACCTTCGTAACGCTTACCATCTCGTGCGCATCAGGGAGGGGGACGAGTGGAAAACGGCGTTTAACACTCCGTTAGGGCACTTTGAATACCGGGTTCTTCCTTTCGGCCTCGCAAACGCTCCAGCTGTCTTTCAGGCATTAGTGAATGACGTCCTGAGAGACATGCTGAACATCTTTGTTTTCGTTTACCTTGACGATATCCAGATTTTTTCACCGTCACTCCAGATTCATGTTCAGCACGTTCAACGTGTCCTCCAGCGCCTTTTAAAGAATTGTCTTTATGTGAAGGCTGAGAAGTGCACTTTTCATGCCTCCTCCGTCACATTTCTCGGTTCTGTTATTTCCGCTGAAGGCATTAAGATGGATCCCGCTAAGGTCCAAGCTGTCATTGATTGGACCGTTCCTAAGTCACGCGTCGAGCTGCAGCGCTTTCTCGGCTTCCGCGAATTTCTATCGTCGTTTCATCCGTAATTTCGGTCAGGTGGCAGCTCCCCTCACAGCCCTTACTTCTGTCAAGACGTGCTTTAAGTGGTCCGTTTCCGCCCAGGGAGCTTTTGATCTTCTCAAGAATCGTTTTACATCCGCACCTATCCTTGTTACACCTGACGTCTCTAGACAGTTCGTTGTCGAGGTTGACGCGTCAGAGGTGGGCGTGGGAGCCATTCTTTCTCAGCGCTCCCTCTCTGACGACAAGGTCCACCCTTGCGCGTATTTTTCTCATCGCCTGTCGCCGTCGGAACGTAACTATGATGTGGGAAACCGCAAACTGCTCGCCATCCGCTTAGCCCTAGGCGAATGGCGACAGTGGTTGGAGGGGGCGACCTTTCCTTTTGTCGTTTGGACTGACCATAGGAACCTTGAGTACATCCGTTCTGCCAAACGACTTAATGCGCGTCAGGCTCGTTGGGCGCTGTTTTTCGCTCGTTTCGAGTTCGTAATATCTTATCGTCCGGGCTCTAAGAACACCAAGCCGGATGCTTTATCTCGTCTCTTCAGTTCTTCAGTAGCCTCCACCGACCCCGAGGGGATTCTCCCTGAGGGGCGTGTTGTCGGGTTGACTGTCTGGGGAATTGAGAGGCAGGTAAAGCAAGCACTCACTCACACTCCGTCGCCGCGCGCTTGTCCTAGGAACCTTCTTTTCGTTCCCGTTCCTACTCGTCTGGCCGTTCTTCAGTGGGCTCACTCTGCCAAGTTAGCCGGCCACCCCGGCGTTCGGGGTACGCTTGCTTCCATTCGCCAGCGTTTTTGGTGGCCCACTCGGGAGCGTGACACGCGTCGTTTCGTGGCTGCTTGTTCGGTCTGCGTGCAGACTAAGTCCGGTAACTCTCCTCCTGCCGGCCGTCTCAGACCGCTTCCCATTCCCTCTCGACCGTGGTCTCACATCGCCTTAGATTTTATCACCGGACTGCCTTCGTCAGCGGGGAAGACTGTTATTCTTACGGTTGTCGATAGGTTCTCTAAGGCGGCTCATTTTATTCCCCTCGCTAAGCTGCCTTCTGCTAAAGAAACGGCACAAATCATCATCGAGAATGTTTTCAGAATTCATGGCCTTCCGTCAGACGTCGTTTCGGACAGGGGTCCGCAATTCACGTCTCAATTTTGGAGGGAGTTTTGCCGTTTGATTGGGGCTTCCGTCAGTCTCTCTTCCGGCTTTCACACCCAGTCTAACGGTCAAGCAGAACGGGCCAATCAGACTATTGGTCGCATCTTACGCAGTCTTTCTTTTCGTAACCCTGCGTCTTGGTCAGAACAGCTCCCCTGGGCAGAATACGCCCACAACTCGCTTCCTTCGTCTGCGATCTCCTTTTCAGAGTAGCCTCGGGTACCAGCCTCCGCTGTTCTCGTCTCAGCTCGCCGAGTCCAGCGTCCCCTCCGCTCAGGCTTTTGTCCAACGTTGTGAGCGCACCTGGAAGAGGGTCAGGTCTGCACTTTGCCGTTATAGGGCGCAGACTGTGAGAGCCGCTAATAAGCGTAGAACTAAGAGTCCTAGATATTGTCGCGGTCAGAGAGTATGGCTCTCCACTCAAAACCTTCCCCTTAAGACAGTTTCTCGCAAGTTGACCCCGCGGTTCATTGGTCCGTTCCGTATTTCTGAGATCATTAATCCTGTCGCAGTGCGACTTCTTCTCCCGCGATATCTTCGTCGCGTCCACCCGGTCTTCCATGTCTCCTGTGTTAAGCCCGTTCTTCGCGCTCCCGCTCGTCTTCCCCCCCCCCCATCCTTGTCGAGGGCGCACCTATCTACAGGGTCCGTAAGATTTTGGACATGCGTCCTCGGGGCCGTGGTCATCAGTACCTAGTGGATTGGGAGGGGTACGGTCCTGAGGAAAGGAGTTGGGTTCCCTCTCGGGACGTGCTGGACCGTTCGCTGATCGATGATTTCCTCCGTTGCCGCCAGGTTTCCTCCTCGAGTGCGCCAGGAGGCGCTCGGTGAGTGGGGGGGTACTGTCATGTATTGTCATATTATGTCTTGTTCCTGTTCTTTCTCTTCACTCCGTCTCCCTCTGCTGGTCGTATTAGGTTACCTTCTCTTCCTCTCCTTCCCCCAGCTGTTCCTCATATTCTCTAACTACCTCGTTCACCCTTTTCCCACCTGTTCCCTTTTTTCCCTCTGATTAGGTCTCTATTTCTCTCTCTGTTCCTGCTTCTGTCTTTGTCAGATTCTCGTTTGAGTTTCTCATGCCAGAACCAAACTATCGTCTCGTTTGCTTCACCCTTGTCCCGTCCTGTCGGAATCTGCCTGTTCTTCTGATGCTACGTGTGATCAGGTACCTCTGTCCTCTACGACCCGCGCCTACCCAGAGAGACCAGCAGTCTGTTGCCGCTAACCCAGCTATTCTCCTCTGCTGCTAAGAAGGGGACTCTAACCCAGCTATTCTCCTCTGCTGCTAAGAAGGGGACTCTTCTGTAAATATCAGAAGGACTTTTTGTTTCATTTGTCGCCCTCTCTGCGGGTTGTCTATTTTGCCATTATTCTACATCTGAAGAGGATCTATGTCTTCCCTGTGTTTTGACATTAAAGGACTCTGTTTTTGTTAAACCGCTTTTGGGTCCTCACTCAAGTTCATAACAGCGGCAACAGTGAGAGACTTATTTCTGGAGAGATTCATTTTTAAAATTAGAAGTTCGAACTGTTTGGTTATGGACTTGGAAAGTATGACATTACTTTGCAGGCTATCTCTGCAGTAGAATGCAAATCCTCCCCCTTTGGCAGTTCTATCTTGACGGATAATGTTAGAGTTGGGTATGGAAATCTCAGAATTTTTGGTGGCCTTCCTAAGCCAGGATTCAGACACGGCAAGGACATCAGGGTTGGCAGAGTGTGCTAAAGCAGTGAGTAAAACAAACTTAGGGAGGAGGCTTCTGATGTTGACATGCATGAAACCAAGGCTTCTTCGATCACAGATGTCAACAAATGAGGGTGCCTGGGGACATGCAGGGCCTGGGTTTACCTCCACATCACCTGAGGAACAGTGCAAGCTAGCTGTGAAGATCAGAAGTAGTGGTCCAGGGATTACGGCAGGAATCCAGCGTTGTTGTGGAGAGACAGTCTGATACTGGTAGACTGGCGAGTATTATCCAGGCTAAAAACAGGGCTGGTATCTGTGCAGAAGGTAAAAGCCGCTAGCAGTGGCTAACAATGACTAAATAGCTTGTATCTAATTAGCTGGTTAGCTTCTGGTGGTTCTTGAATGTGTTCTAAAATTAAAAATAATAGCAATTCCGTATCACATTGGGTGAGGCAGGTTACCGGAAGGTATAATCTAAATAAAAATCGAAAAGAGATTGAAAATCAAATTGAAATATACAAAAAATACAAAAAATACAAAAGTACACGAGAGGACGAACAAAAACACGTCTTCACTGCTACGCCATCTTGGAATCATTTGCCCACGTACATGTTTTCACAAACTCAGCATAGGATGTAAATCCATATTTTTTGTGTTGCATGTGATGACGCCTTTAAAGCTGTGTCTTTTTCGAGACCTATGGTGTCAGAACTCTAGGTAGTTGTTGGTGTTGTTGCATTGAGCACAATTGCCACAGGGGTAGTTTCCATCTCTCACGGGAGTACGGAGGGTTTGTTTAGAATCTGTGTTGAGGCTGGCTCGGACTAGTCTAGAGCGAAGATTATAGCTCCTCCCTTATTGACAGGTTTAATGACAATCTGAGTATCTTTAGCAGGTTCCTGAATGGCTAGTCTTTCATCTCGGCTCACATTCTTTGCAGAATTAATTGGTTTGGACTGATAAAGTTTAAAACATTCCGTTCCACAACTCTACAGAAGGTGTGAATGGAAGGATTGGATACTTGAGGCAAAAAATAAACTATTCTGTTTGAACACAGGCATATTGGGCCTTTGTTTATCATTGGAGTCATTAGACTAGAAGTTAATTAATTTAATTTTACGTTGTTTACCTAGCTAGGTTCATTGTTTACCTATATAGCTAGCTACATGTCCTTATCACGTTTCAGGTAAGACCCAGATGCAGACAACGTTGGAGTGACAACCATTTATTAATCCAACAGGGGCAGGCAAAAGACAGGTCAAGGGTAGGCAGAGGTCAGTAATCAAGATAGGTGGGGTAAATGTGCAGGACGGCAGGCAGGCTCGGGGTCAGGGCAGGCAGAATGGTCAACACTGGGAAACAAGATAACAGGAACAATCGAGAGACAGGAGCAGAGGGGAAAACACTGGTAGGGTTGACAATATGAAACGAACTGGCATCAGACAAACAGAGAACACAGGTATAAATACACAAGGGATAATGGGGAAGATGGGCGACACCTGGGGGGGTTGGAGACAATCACAAAGACAGGTGAATCAGATCAGGGTGTGACAGTCTTAAGCTAAAGTGTACTGTTAGCTAGCTAGCTAACATTAGCTGGCTGGTTCCCTAGCTGATGTTATTATTCGTATCCTAGAGCCGTTTGCTTTTCTAGTTAGAGCTTAATGTTAGCTAGCTAACATTGAACCTGGTTGGTTAGCTCCCAGCATATTCATGCAGGGTAGTAAAGACATGAACAGGGCTCCGGGCAGCCGAGCGGAAATGGAGGAAAACTCGCCTCCCTGCAGACCTGGCATCCTTTCACTCCCTTCTCTCTACATTTTCCTCCTCTGTCTCTGCTGCTAAAGCCACTTTCTACCACTCTAAATTCCAAGCATCTGCCTCTAACCCTAGGAAGCTCTTTGCCACCTTCTCCTCCCTCTTGAATCCTCCTCCCCCTCCCCCCCCCTCCTCTCTCTCTGCAGATGACTTCGTCAACCATTTTGAAAAGAAGGTCGACGACATCCGATCCTCGTTTGCTAAGTCAAACGACACCGCTGGTTCTGCTCACACTGCCCTACCCTGTGCTCTGACCTCTTTCTCCCCTCTCTCTCCAGATGACATCTCGCGTCTTGTGACGGCCGGCCGCCCAACAACCTGCCCGCTTGACCCTATCCCCTCCTCTCTTCTCCAGACCATCTCCGGTGACCTTCTCCCTTACCTCACCTCGCTCATCAACTCATCCCTGACCGCTGGCTACGTCCCTCCCGTCTTCAAGAGAGCGAGAGTTGCACCCCTTCTGAAAAAACCTACACTCGATCCCTCCGATGTCAACAACTACAGACCAGTATCCCTTCTTTCTTTTCTCTCCAAAACTCTTGAACGTGCCGTCCTTGGCCAGCTCTCCCGCTATCTCTCTCAGAATGACCTTCTTGATCCAAATCAGTCAGGTTTCAAGACTAGTCATTCAACTGAGACTGCTCTTCTCTGTATCACGGAGGCGCTCCGCACTGCTAAAGCTAACTCTCTCTCCTCTGCTCTCATCCTTCTAGACCTATCGGCTGCCTTCGATACTGTGAACCATCAGATCCTCCTCTCCACCCTCTCCGAGTTGGGCATCTCCGGCGCGGCCCACGCTTGGATTGCGTCCTACCTGACAGGTCGCTCCTACCAGGTGGCGTGGCGAGAATCCGTCTCCTCACCACGTGCTCTCACCACTGGTGTCCCCCAGGGCTCTGTTCTAGGCCCTCTCCTATTCTCGCTATACACCAAGTCACTTGGCTCTGTCATAACCTCACATGGTCTCTCCTATCATTGCTATGCAGACGACACACAATTAATCTTCTCCTTTCCCCCTTCTGACGACCAGGTGGCGAATCGCATCTCTGCATGTCTGGCAGACATATCAGTGTGGATGACGGATCATCACCTCAAGCTGAACCTCGGCAAGACGGAGCTGCTCTTCCTCCCGGGAAGGACTGCCCGTTCCATGATCTCGCCATCACGGTTGACAACTCCATTGTGTCCTCGTCCCAGAGCGCTAAGAACCTTGGCGTGATCCTGGACAACACCCTGTCGTTCTCAAATAACATCAAGGCGGTGGCCCGTTCCTGTAGGTTCATGCTCTACAACATCCACAGAGCACGACCCTGCCTCACACAGGAAGCGGCGCAGGTCCTAATCCAGGCACTTGTCATCTCCCGTCTGGATTACTGCAACTCGCTGTTGGCTGGGCTCCCTGCCTGTGCCATTAAACCCCTACAACTCATCCAGAACGCCGCAGCCCGTCTGGTGTTCAACCTTCCCAAGTTCTCTCACGTCACCCCGCTCCTCCGCTCTCTCCACTGGCTTCCAGTTGAAGCTCGCATCCGCTACAAGACCATGGTGCTTGCCTACGGAGCTGTGAGGGGAACGGCACCTCACTACCTCCAGGCTCTGATCAGGCCCTACACCCAAACAAGGGCACTGCGTTCATCCACCTCTGGCCTGCTCGCCTCCCTACCACTGAGGAAGTACAGTTCCCGCTCAGCCCAGTCAAAACTGTTCGCTGCTCTGGCCCCCCAATGGTGGAACAAACTCCCTCACGACGCCAGGACAGCGGAGTCAATCACCACCTTCCGGAGACACCTGAAACCCCACCTCTTTAAGGAATACCTAGGATAGGATAAAGTAATCCTTCTCCCCTCCCCCCTTAAAAGACCTAGATGCACTATTGTAAAGTGGCTGTTCCACTGGATGTCATAAGGTGAAAGCACCAATTTGTAAGTCGCTCTGGATAAGAGCGTCTGCTAAATGACTTAAATGTAAATGTAAAATTTGGCACTGTGTTCATTGTTGTTTAATGAGTTAACGCTAGCTGGCTGGCTCGTTAGCTAACGTTACGTGATGTGTGTGATCTTACACGTTGTTTACCTAGCTAGGTTCATTGTTTATCTAGCCAGCTAGCTACATGTCTTACGCTAAATTGTAAAACACCCGTTGAATATCGCCAGTGTCAATAAACATCTGCAAAAAATTCTAATTGTTGCCAGCAGAGCTAGTTAGGCTGTTTTCATGTTATCCATAGGTAAACAAATCATTGGCCAGAGCATCAAGTGTGTGCTCTGAACGCTCCGAGAGTGAAACGAGATGGGTGGGGCTAAAGGTACAGGACGGCAGGTGGCTCAGGGTCAGGACAGGCAGAGTAGTCGGGCAGGCGGGCTCAGAGACAGGACAGGCAAGGGTCAAATCCAGGGGGGCGAGAAAATGAGAGACTGGGGAAAAGCAGGAGCTGAAAAAACGCTGGTTGACTTGACAAAACAAGACAAACTGGCAATGGACAAACTGGCAATGGACAAACAGAGAACACAGGTATACATACACAGGGGATAATGGGGTAGATGGGAGACACCTTGAGGTGGGGTGTAGACAATCACAAGGACAGGTGAAACAGATCAGGGTGTGACACATTGAATACATATTCAAATTCCATGGTTTGATGATAAAAGATCAGCGTTACCTAGAACCTAGCCAGGTTAACATTGGAAAACAAAAAAACGGACAACAAATATGAACAATAATAATCAGAATTACGACTAACTTGCCAGAAAAAGATTAGAAAAAGATTAGACTCTTAAATGACAATTAGTGCAGTTAAATACTTAACATGCTGGCATGGTGACTGGCTTTGTAAAACCAAACAAAACTTAGCACAAAGTAAAGTGTGAGCAAATTCCCCATCTAGTCTAGTTATCCTGTCTAGGACTGGGGTTCCCGCTAGCGGAACAGCCAATGAAATTGCAGGGTGCCAAATTCAATCAACAGAAATCTCATAATTAAATTTTCTCAAACATACAAGTATTAGGCACCATTTTAAAGATAAAATTCTCCTTAATCCAACCACAGTGTCCGATTTCAAAAAAGTTTTTAGGCGAAAGCAGAACACATCATTATGTTAGGTCAGCAACTAGTCACAGAAAGCATACAGCAAAGAGAGGAGTCACAAAAAGCAGAAATATTGATAAAATGAATCACTAACCTTTGATATTCTTCATCAGATGACACTCGCAGGACAACATGTTACACAATACATGTATGTTTTGTTCGATCAAGTTCATATTTATATCCAAAAACCTCAGTTTACATTTGGCTTTGCCTCCAAAACGTCCCGTGAATTTGCACAGAGCCACAACAAATCACAGAAATACTCACAATAAACATGAATAAAAGATACAAGTGTTATTCACCGATTTAAAGATATACTTCTCCTTAATGCAAACACTGTGTCAGATTTCAAAAAAACTTTACGGAAAAAGCAAACCATGCAATAATCTGAGTACGGCGCTCAGACGACATACACAACCTAAGAATATATCTGCCATGTTGGAGTCAACATAAGTCAAAAATAGCATTATAAATATTCACTTACCTTTGATGATCTTCGTCAGAATGCACTCCCAGGAATCCCCGTTCCACAATAAATGTTTGATTTGTTCCATAAAGTCCATCATTTATGTTCAAATTCCTCCTTTTGTTAGGGCGTTTAGTAAACAAATTGAAACTCATGAGGCGCGGGCAAGTCCAGCGGAACAAAAATTCCAAAAAGTTATATTACTGGTCATAGAAACAAATAAAACGATGTATAGAATCAATCTTAAAGATGTTTTTATCATAAATGTTCAATAATGTCCCAACCGGAGAATTCATTTGTCTGTAGAAAAGCAATGGAACGAGAGGTAACTTTCTCATGACCGCGCGTCACGAGACCGAGGCTGCTGGCAGACCTCTGACTCATTCCCGTCTCATTCAACCCCCCTTCACAGTAGAAGCCTGAAACAACATTCTAAAGACTGTTGACATCTAGTGGAAGCCATAGGAAGGACCCATATTCCACTGACTATTCAATAGTGGCTGAGTTGAAAACCTACAAACTTCAGATTTCCCACTTCCTGGTTGGATTTTTTCTCAAGTTTTTGTCTGCCATATGAGTTCTGTTATATTCACAGACATCATTCAAACAGTTTTAGAAACTACAGAGTGGTTTCTATCCAATACTACTAATAATATGCATATATTAGCATCTGGGACTGAGTAGGAGGCAGTTTACTCTGGGCACGCTTTTCATCCAAACGTGAAAATGCTGCCCCCTATCCATAAGAAGTTAAATTAACCTTCTGCTGCAAAGGTTTAACAATAGGCTAGCATCAGCTTATTGCATGTTTATGCAGGTGATGGGCATACCAGGTCGACTTAGCTAAATTAATTTGGTTGGCTTTGTTTTGTTTTTATGACAAGCAGTAATAAGCTTTGATGGCTATGCATGTGCAGTAGCTAATGGGGATCCTAATAAACTAAACTAAACCATGCATACTCAACAAAAATATAAACGCAACATGTAAAGTGTTGGCCCCATGTTTCATGAGCTGTAATAAAAGATCACAGAAATGTTATTGTTGCATAAAAAGTTTATTTCTTTCAAATTGTATGTACAAATTTGTTTACATAACTGTTAGTCTAGACAGTCGTGACAGTCGTGAAGAGGGCACGACAAAACCTATTCCCCCTCAGGAGACTGAAAATATTTGGCATGGGTCCTCAGATCTTCAAAAGGTTCTATAGCTGCAAATCTGTCAGACTGGTTGCGTCACTGCCTGGTATGGCAACTGCTCGGTCTCCGACCGCAAGGCACTACAGAGCATCGTGCAAACGGCCCAGTACATCACTGGGGCCAAGCTTCCTGCCATCCAGGACCTCTATACCACGACAAGCGGTAGCGGAGCACCAAGTCTAGGACCAGAGGCTTCTAAATAGCTCCTACCCCCAAGCCATACGACTCCTGAACACCTAATCAAATGGCTACCCAGACTAGTTGCATTGCCCCCCCCACACACACACACACTCCCCTCTCTCCCCCCCCCACACACACACTCCCCCTCTTTTACACCGCTGCTACTCTTTTGTTATCAGTTATGCATAGTCACTTTAATAACTCTACCTAGATGTACATTTTACCTCAACTAACATTCCTACAAATCTGGGTGTTGGTTCTAAGTGATCCTACAGTGATGTCAGTGTTTGAGAAGGAGTATAAAGCACAAACCTTTGTTATATATAATATATCATCTATTGTCAGAAAATACCTAAAGACCAAAGTCTACTATCTTTATCAGTCAAAGCCTGCAAAACAATTGAGGGCAACAGGCTCAGTGAATGTAAAACCCCACAAAGCTTCCTTATTAGTCTTAGTGGAGTTGGATTGTAGTATTCTGAAAGTGGAGTTTGGTCATTTGTTCCTTCATGCAGCGATATAACTCATCAAAACATTTTATCTCAATATTCCTTCCTTATATCAGGTTTTGATGTTACTGTAGACCACTTTTATTGAAGCTCTGTCTCTTATGCAATACTTATTTCTAGCTCCAGAAGTAGTCTGAATCACAGACTTGTTACATCAGAAGAGATGGTGGCATCTGTAGTCGTCTTTCTTACCATGGCAATACTCTCAGGTGAGACCTTATCTGCTGCATCAATGAAATACAACCACACAGGTTAACCCTAAAACCACCGACAAGGGACAATTTTAAACCCAAGGGGTGAAACATGTCATAATTTATCAACCTTTTTTTGATCCTTCTGAAAATGTAGGACCATGATTTCTGTGTCTACAAGGCACAATGGCTTCCACAGTGGCTTCCAAAATGGTCTTGATAAAATAATTATGTTATAATTAATTTTGGGGGCGGCAGGTAGCCTACTGGTTAGTTTTGAGGGTGGCAGGTAGCCTAGTGGTTAGAACATTAGGCCAGTATCCAAAAGGTTGCTAGATCGAATCCCTGAGCTGACCAGGTAAAAATCTGTCGTTCTGCCCCTGAACTAGGCAGTTAACCCACTGTTCCTAGGCTGTCATTGTTAATAAGAATTTGTTCTTAACTGACTTGCCTAGTTAAATAAAAGTGCATAAGAACTCATAAAACTGTCTGGTTGCAGTATTTTTTGTTGGTTTTGGAGACATGATAATCAAGCCCTGTTGTTTCCTCAGGATATTGTGCTGGTCTAGAAGTGCTTCCTCCTGGACCTGTGAATGGAACATTGGGAGGAAACGTGTTTTTCAAAACCACCATCAATCCAACGACACTTAGTGCAATCGTCTGGACTTTTGGTGATACCCCTGTCATCATGGTTGACTTTCTCAGTTCTGAAGGTCCTGTGACCGGAGAGGGATATGTTGGCAGGATCAGACTGGACAATAGCACTGGATCTCTGGAGCTCTTGAAACTGACCATTGCTGACAATGGAGAATACAGAGTGAACCTAAGAGAGTCTGATTTGATGTATTTGTCAAATACTTCACTGAATGTCTATGGTGAGTACCCCCTTCCAAAATATGTCACTTATTGTTAAAGTTGAGTTGTCAACTAATGTGATTTGAATGTACTTCCATACATAAAAACAATACAAAACAAAAAACAGAATGCGCTTGTTGAAATGCAGTTACTCTAGTCTTTTAATGGTGCAGTTACAATTTATGAATATCTCTTGACACTCTACTAAATACATGATCCATGGTCAGAAGCAGAGCTAGTGTGAGGGCCATGGGAGCGACCAGCATAGGTTTCAATTCCAATTAAATTCCAGTCAATTCAAAAGGTTAACCAGACTCCAATTCAAATTTTACTAACTGAAAACCATAGAAGATAATTGGAATTGGAAATTAAGTGTACTTCCTGAATTTACTGGAATTTAAATTGAATTTACCCCAACCCTGGTGTTCACCCCAGGGACCACACACCTAGGGGCACCCTGATCCTGGAGAAAAAAAACAAAATAAACAACAACAAAAACCTTTTCAACAATGTGCTAAAAACCAAATATATATATTTTTTTGACACTGTAAAACATGCCAATATATACAGTTGAAGTCGGAAGTTTACATGCACTTAGGTTGGAGTCATTAAAACTCGTCTTTCAACCACTCCACAAATTTCTTGTTAATTAACAAACTACAGTTTTGGCATCTACTTTGCGCAAGACACAAGTCATTTTTCCAACAATTGTTTACAGACAGATTATTTCACTTACTTTTTTGGAAGTGGAATTGTAACACAATTCCAGTGGGTCAGAGGTTTACATACACTAAGTGACTGTGGCTTTAAACAGCTTGAAAAATTCCAGAGAATTATGTCACGGCTTTAGAAGCTTCTAGAAGCTTCAAACATAATTTGAGTCAATTGGAGGTGTACCTGTGGGTGTATTTCAAGGCCTACCTTCAAACTCAGTGCCTCTTTGCTTGGCATCATGGGAAAATCTAAATAAATCAGCCAAGACGTCAGAAAAAAAATTGTAAACCTCCACAAGTCCGGTTCATCCTTGGGAGCAATTTCCAAACGCCTGAAGGTACCACGTTCATCTGTACAAACAATAGCACGCAAGTATAAACATCAAAAGACGACGCAGCCATCATACTGCTCAGGAAGGAGACGCGTTCTGTTTCCTAGAGATGAACGTACTTTGGTGCAAAAAGTACAAATCAATCCCAGAACAACAGCAAAGGACCTTGTAAAGATGCTAGAGGAAACGTATCTATATCCACAGTTAAACGAGTCCTATATCAACATAACCTAAAAGGCCGCTCAGCAAGGAAGAAGCCACTGCTCTAAAACAGCCATAAAAAAGACAGACTATGGTTTGCAACTGCACATGAGGCCTTAGATCGTACTTTTTGGAGAAATATCTTCTGGTCTGATGAAACAAAATTAGAACTGTTTGGCCATAATGACCATCGTTATGTTTGGAGGAAAAAGAGGGAGGCTTGCAAGCCACAGAACACCATCCCAACCGTGAAGCACAGGGGTGGCAGCATCATGTTGTGGGGGTGCTTTGCTGCAGGAGGGACTGGTGCACTTCACAAAATAGATGGCGTCATGAGAAAGGAAAATTATGTGGATATATTGAAGCAACATCTCAAGACATCAGTCAGGAAGTTAAAGCTTGGTCGCAAATGGGTCTTCCAAATGGACAATGACCCCAAGCATACTTCCAAAGTTGTGGCAAAATTACTTAAGGACAACAAAGTCAAGGTAACGGATTGGCCACAAAGCCCTGACCTCAATCCTATAGAAAATTTGTGGGCAGAACTGAAAAAGCCGGTGCGAGCAAAGAGGCCTACAAACCTGACTCAGTTACACCAGCTCTGTCAGGAGGAATTGGCCTACAAACCTGACTCAGTTACACCAGCTCTGTCAGGAGGAATGGGCCTACAACCCTGACTCAGTTACACCAGCTCTGTCAGGAGGAATGGGCCTACAAACCTGACTCAGTTACACCAGCTCTGTCAGGAGGAATGGGCCTACAAACCTGACTCAGTTACACCAGCTCTGTCAGGAGGAATGGGCCTACAAACCTGACTCAGTTACACCAGCTCTGTCAGGAGGAATGGGCCAAAATTCACCCAACTTATCGTGGGAAGCTTGTGGAAACGTTTGACCCAAGTTAAACAATTTACAGGCAGTGCTACCAAATACTGAGTGTATGTAAACTTCTGACCCACTGGAAATAAAAGCTGAAATAAATAATTCTCTCCTCTATTATTCTGACATTTCACCTTCTTAAAATAAAGTGCTGATCATAACTGATCTAAGAGAGGGAATTTTTACTAGGATTAAATGTCAGGAATGGTGAAAAACTGAGTTTAAATGCATTTGTCTAAGGTGTATGTAAACTTCCAACTTCAACTGTAAAACATTTTAATTAGATCCTGGAATTGGTCTGAGCTGGTGTTGCTTATTTTATAAAGCAATGTACAGCTGTCTGTCACTCTACCCCCTGGCTGCTGCCAGGACAGACTAGGGCCTTCAAAAATGTCTTCAAAATGATTATTCATTTATTTAGTACGTGTTTTTAGTTTAAAACTACTAATAACGATTGAAAAAAAAAATATGAACATTGAAATGGCTTGGCTAAACAATCTGTATTCATTTAATATTATTGTCTAGTTATTTTCTGGATAATTATTTTAATGTTGTATTGTTGTATTGGTGCTGTATGAAGTAGACCATTAGTAGTGTTAAACTAACAAAACATTCCTCATATATCATTGAAACCAGCATTTCTTTCTTGTTCTAACGTTTCTATGGTCACATTTTGGCTACAGGCTACTTTGAAGCAAGGTAAAACATGTGTCATAATAGGCTATGAAGTCAAACTGTTTTCACACGCGATTGTATGTAGAAATGTTGCACAATGACTGGGATTATAAGAACACATGATCAATGAGCTGCGAGCTCTCGCTTTGCTCAAACTAGGCTTCGTATGCGGTGCGCAGTAATGCAAGTCATAAATAAGTTAGATGACAAAATAATTTACTAATTTGCCTTTATTATGATGGGGCATATCAGTTATTAATACCAAAAAAACATTTGCTAAGGACCTGTCATGCCAAATATTGCTAGGGCTGTTTCTAGAACGTCAGGTTGGTTTTCACAGCTGTTTCGCAAGTTGTTCATTATTGTAAATTGTAAGGTAACCATTGATGGTATTTATTTGTTCCACATTATTCAATGTTGTAGCCTATGACCTACATTAGATACATATATATTCAACCACAAGGGTGTACTAATGTGCTATGCCAGAAAATCATAATAGAGGACTACTGAAATGATATTATTTCAGTGTAGATGAGGGAAGGAAGGGCAGGTTTAAATAAAAACATGACAGCCAGACAAGCCAGTGTAAGAATCAAATGGATTTCCATATGAATGGAGTGGAAATTAGCTGTCTTTGTGATTTGTAAGGTAAGTAACTTTAATGTGTCAAGCAGATTACACGTTTTCTTTGCCATTTCTGAAACGTAGCAATGTTTAAGACATGGATTTCATGTTGTAATGTTAACAAGGTACCCAAAAGTAGTTTGAATTAATCGTTTCATTGTATTAGCTAAACTAAACTTGTTTAAACAGCGAAATTGTCGCGAAAATCTGCCTTGTTTGCATAGCGATGATGAAAAGAACGTAATTTAGAATGTAATGATCTCAAATTCAAATCATTCCACCGATATAGCAACGGATGCTAAATAGTTTAATTGAATCCAATTGTGACGTAGAGGGGGACACTATTTGGTTGGGAGACATTATTTGGCATGACAGACCCTTCGAGAGCGCACTACCCGGTCTGTGCTGATGAGCTCTACGCCCATCCATGGTAATGTAACACCAGTGGTGTACATTTAAGTACAAATACTTTAAAGTGTTTGGGGTGTATCTGTACTTTACTTTACTATTTACATTTTGAGAACTTTCCTAAAGAAACTACATTCCTAAAGAAAATAATGTACTTTTATTCCCTACATTTTCCCTGACACCCAAAAGTATGCGTTACATTTACAATGCTTAGCAGCACTTATCAAGAGAACATCCCTAGTCATCCCTACTGCCTCTGATCTGGCAGACTCACTAAACACAAATGCTTTGTTTCCAAATATGTTTGTGTATTGGAGTGTGTCCCTGCCTATCCGTAAATTAAATTGACAACAAAATTGTGCCGTCTGGTTTGCTTAATATAAGGACGGTGAAATTATGTACTTTTACTTTTGATACTTAAGTATATTTAAAACCAAATACTTTTAGACATTTACTAAAGTAGTATTTTACTGTGACTTTCACTTTTACTTGAGTAATTTTACTTTTACTCAAGTTTGACAGTTGGGTACTTTTTATACCACTGTGTAACATGAACATAAAACTAACTTGTTTCTCCTTTTCTTTTTTAACAAACCGCAATAATTAGTATTATCTCATCTTGTATTAATTTCACAGAAACAGTATCAGGTGCTACTATCACAATTACCCCAAACCCACCAATCATCGAGGGGGGCTCTGTCACTTTAACCTGTGATGCAGCTGGCTTCAACATCACCAGAGAGTGGATGAAGGATGGTCATCCTGTGTCTTCCTGTGACGATATCATATTATCTGTGGATAAGAGAGTGCTGTCCATAAAGAAGAGAACAGACAGTGGCGAATACCTGTGTAGAGTCAGCAACCATGTCAGCTCTGAAAATGCCAGTGACACTGTGAATGTAATCTGTAAGTACTTCCCTATAAGCCTGGGGATAAATCAAATCCAATTTTATTGGTCGCATACACATGCTAATGTAACCGATGTGAAATGGCTAGCTAGTTAGCGGTGGTGCGCGCTAATAGCATTTCGATATGTGACGTCACTCGCTCTGAGACCTTGAAGTAGTGGTTCCCCTTGCTCTGCAAGGTCCATGGCTTTTGTGGAACGATGGGTAACGATGCTTCGTGGGTGACTGTTGTCTATGTGTGCAGAGGGTCCCTGGTTCGAGCCCGGGTAGGGGTGAGGGGACGGACGAAAGTTAAACTGTTACATTGGTGCCGTGACCCGGATCACTGGTTGCTGCGGAAAAGGAGGTCAAAAGGGGGTGAGTGTAGCCGATGTGAAATGGCTAGCTAGTTAGCGGTGGTGTGCGCTAATAGTGTTTTTTGATCGGTGACGTCACTCGCTCTGAGACCTTGAAGTAATGGTTCCCCTGCAGCTTTTGTGGAGCGATGGGTAACAATGCTTCGTGGGTGACTGTTGTCTATGTGTGCAGAGGGTCCCTGGTTCGCGCCCGGTGGGGGACGGACGAAAGTTAAACTGTTACACTAACCATGTGTATGCGACCAATACAATTGGATTTGATTTGATAAATGTACCAGATAAATGTACCAAATGTACCATCAACACATGCACGTGAAAATAATATAACAATGACTGAACACACACTTTACACCAACCATTATGACTCCACCGTCACACTGATTACAAACTAATGAACTTGTAGCTATGACTAACTGATGATCTCTGTGTTACAGATGGACCTGATGGTATGGAAATCAAGGGTCCAAATGAAATAGAAGTAGGACAGAAGTTTACATTGACCTGCTCTGCCTACTCCAACCCACCTACTAGTTACACCTGGATGCACAATGAGACAGAGATACCTGGACATTCCCCTGAGTTCACTAAAGAGAAAAGTGAATACTCTGACAGTGGGGAATACACCTGTTCAGCAACAAATGATGTCACCGGAAACAAAACATCTGTGGTCCATAAACTGTCAGTAAAAGGTAAAGTTAGTAGAAGTTTTAAAGACAATATGAACATAGTAAGTAGATACCAATTTGTAAGTCGCTCTGGATAAGAGCGTCTGCTAAATGACTTAAATGTAAATAACAGTTACATCTAGTCATTTAGCAGACCCTCTTATCCAGAGATACTTACAGTTAGTGCATTAAGTTAGCTATGTGGGACAACCAAATATCTCAGTCATAGTAAGTACTATTTTCCTCAAAGTAATGATCAGAAAAGTCAGTGCTAGTAGAAGAAAAGTTATACGTATGAAGTTTTGCATTCCAAACTTGTTTTAAAATAGTGCCTTTTAGTTGTGTTTGCCGTGTTGTAATTGTCCCCTAGATGCACTGTGATGTGCAGTACTGCTTGTTCACTGGATGCACCCTCTCTCTCATCTCTGTATGGTTCTCCCTCTGGTCTCTGCAGCGGAGGGCTCTCCGACTCCAGACGGGCTGTCTGTTGTTGTCATCACTGGGACTGTGATTATAGTGTTGCTGGTTGTGGAAGTGGCAGTTAGTGTTGCAGTCTATTTCATCAAGAAAAATGGGTGAGATAAGAAACGTTTCATTCAAACAAGTGTATTTTCTATCACTGCCGGCAATAGACAATATAGGCTCTGTTTTCACATTGATCTAAACTGGTCAGAAAAAGGGCCTGGGTATATTTCAAAAGCACCATAAACTTTTAAAAACATTGTAATGTTATGTTCTTATCTTAAAACTTCACTGTAAACTGTTAAAAACACTGTAATGTCATGTTCTTATACCTTTTAATGTTTGTGTATTGTTGCATATAGAAGCAATGTTGAGCCAATGCATCGAGGAGGTAAGCATATGCTTTATCTCCAATCTTATAATGAATCATGTTTTCAAACATTTGTTTTATCCAGTTACATTAAAGTCGTCATTTAGCAGTCGCTCTCATCCAGTGTGATTTGCAGTTTCCATGGAAGAAGGAAATGTATTCAGACAAATTACATGATATAATACAACACCACTATGACGATGCTTAATAATGTAAAATGCTTATGCAGACAAGATAACAGCAACTATACAACCACCTCTATTTGTGTCTCTCTTAAAGGCTCGCAACAACATGTATATGAGAACCCATCACCTGTGTATGAGAACCCATCACCTGTGTATGAGAACCCATCACCTGTGTATGAGAGCCCATCACCTGTGCGTGACAACACACAACAAAATCAATCTCCACCTCTACCCCTGACAGTAAGTACAACATGGTCACCCCTGGGATGTCTGTGCACATCTGTATTCTACTACAGTTTTACTGTAATTAACAAGATTACTTTGCTTAACATGATGTACAGTGTTGAAAATACTGTATGCAAAGACTGTTTGCCAATTATATTATATAAGTTTAGTTTTGACTTAATGACTATTCAGTCTCTGGCCTTTTCATGTTATCCACTAACACATGATTGCTGTAAAAGTTTGTTTAGGACTTTGAGGTTATGTATTTTGTCATGGCAACTGTTGGTGTGGCTGTTGCCTTTTGTGTACTGCAGTTGTTTACTTCTGCTTTTATCCCAAATGATGAAATGCAGGACTTCAAGAGTACCTATGATACAAGGATAATGGTAAGTTTGTTCTAGACCACATGTCACCATGTGACTGTAATACTGTAACAACTGATTTATGTGTTATATGTTAAATGGTATTCATGCTGTATTATAGCTGATAAATGGAAGTTAATGTTCCTTTCTTTTCTCCCTTACTTTCCTACTAGCAGTAAGAGGTCAGGAAGAGATCTCCATTCAACCACCATTCTCCAGTTCCACAATCAACACAAAGAAAACCTGCATGATAACACCCAGTGTGGATCTGAAATGTAATGTACATAATACATTTGTGCTATGTTTGTCTGCTTTATTGTGTAATTTCTTAACATTGAAAAGAAAACCTTGTTAATAATTAAAGTAGATCATGCATTACTGTACTGTCATTTTATAAATTAGAGCATAATTAATGGCAGTTAAATAAATAATAATATTTAAATTATGTAAAAACAGAATAACGAATAAATATTGCCTGCTATTTTCCTACTACTCTGTTCTTTGTGTCAGACCAGTGATTACCAGTTTAAGATATATACTGAACAAAACTATAAAAGCAACATGTAAAGTGATGGTACAATGTTTCGAAGCTTAAATAAAAGATCCCAGAAATTGTCTGTACACAAAAAAAACAATTATCTCAAATTTTGTGCACAGATATGTTTACTTTAGTGAGCATTTCTTTGTTAAGGTAACCAATCAACCTGACAGGTGTGGCATATCAAGAAGCTGATTAAACATAATGATAATTACACAGGTGCACCTTGTGCTGGGGGACAATAAAAGGCCAGGACCTCCACATCTGTCTTCTTCCCCTGCGGAATCATCTGAGACCAGCCACTCAGACAGCTGATGAAACTGTGGGTTTGCACAACAGAAGAATTTCAGCACAAACTGTCAAACTGTCTAAGGGAAGCTCATCAGTGTGCTTGTCATCTTCACCAGGGACTTGACCTGACTGCAGTTAGGTGTCGTAACTGACTTCAGTGGGCAAATGCTCACCTTCGATGGCCACTGGCACGCTGGAGAAGTGCGCTCTTCACGGATGAATCCCGGTTGTACGGAATTGTGTGGGCGAGCGGTTTGCTGATGTCAACGTTGTGAACAGAGTGCCCCGTGGTGGATGTGGGGTTATGGTACGGCCTGGCATAAGCTAAGGACAATGAACACAATTACATTTTATCAATGGCAATTTGCATGCATGACGAGATCCTGGAGGCCCGTCCTCGTGCCATTCACACACCATCATCACCTCATGTTTCAGCATGATAATGCACGGCCCCATGTCGCAAGGATCTGTACACAATTCCTGGAAGCTGAAAATGTCCTAGTTCTTCCATGGCCTGCATACTCACCAGACATTTCACCTATTGAGCATGTTTGGGATGCTCTGGATCGATGTGTACGACAGCGTGTTCCAGTTCCAGCCAATATCCAGAAACTTTCCTTAGCCATTGAGTGGGACCACATTCCACAGGCCACAATCAACAGCCTGATCAACTCTATGTGAAGGAAATGTGTCGCGCTGCATGAGGCAAATGGTGATCACACCAGATACTGGTGTTTTTTGTTGTTAATCCAAGCACCTACCTTTGTTTTTATCGTATCTGGGACCAACATTCCTAGTCATGTAAACTACATAGATTAGTACCTAATTAATTTATTTTGATTGACTGATTACTTTATATGAACTGTAACTCAGTAAAATCTTAATTGTTGCATTTTGCATTTATATTTTGTTTAGGGGAACTTTAATTATACGATTCCATATTACCATAAATATATTCTCAACACTTTATAGTATGAATACCTACATGAATACCTACAATTCTGACAATGTAGATGCATGAGGCTGCAACGGATCTCGTCCTCCTCTTCTGAGGAGGAGTAGCGAGAAGGATCGGAGGACCAATGCGCAGCGTCGTAAGTGTCCATAATGTTTAATCAAAACACAACAGAACACTGGAACAAAACAATAAACGTGAAGAAACTAAACAGTCCCGTGTGGCAACAAGCACTGACACGGAAGACAAACACCCACAACTCAAAAGTGAAATCAGGCTACCTAAGTATGATTCTCAATCAGGGACAACGATTGACAGCTGCCTCTGATTGAGAACCATACTAGGCCGAACACAGAAATCCCAATTTATAGAAAAACGAACATAGAGATTGAAGTATGACCAGACTGTCTTAAAAACTTTAGTTATCAGACCTATATACAACTCAAAGTGTTTAGCCTTTCCCCAGACACTACATATAATCCCCTTTCTCAACATTAATGTAAGTGTTATGGCCTCCTAACAGTCTAGTATTTCCCATGTCACTGATCTGCACTTGAAGACAGATAGAGGACCTTTGGTCCCTCCATGATGGACTAGGAGCAGATCACCCTCTAGTGGCTTCACATCTCCTCTGCACTCATTACTTAGTCTGGGGCTCCGTTCGCAGTAGCTAACTGGGTTCACGGTTTAAGAAGAGAAATAAACATTAAAATCTTACATTCAGACATACTTTAAAACTATTTAAAGGGTTTATAAGCTATGTGTATCGACCTCGTATCCCAATCAGCTACTCTCCCTGGGGTCCACAACACAAAACAGTCCTACACAGACAGAAGCAACAGCATAGATATGCTAACATTATGACATTGACCCTCGTAAACCAGATACACTTGTCCTGTAGATTATTAACTTCAATCAGGCAGCAGACAATGCCTCCTCTACTGGCCAGTAGGGAGTAAGACAGGGGTCAGAGAGGGGTGAAATAGGCATTTTGAGGTGGAACTGCCCTGGTGGAACGTACCAAGATGTGTAGTAAATCTTGTATTGATGTTTCAAGCTTTATATCTTATTCAGTTCCATTATCTACACTGTTATCCCATTAATGAGGTTTAAAAACAGCACCATATTAAATTCAACCCTCATAATGATGAGAATGAATAGACTGTAAATGGAACACGGCTCCACAAGCTTGGCCAGATAAATTAAATAAGAAATTAACTGTAAGTCATTTAGCGGACAGTCTTATACAGAGTGACTTACAGGAGAAATTAGGCTTAAGTGCCTTGCTCAAGGGCACATTGACAGACTTTTCACCTCGTCTGCTTGGGGATTCAAACCAGCAACCTTTCAGTTACTGGCCCCATGCTCTTAACTGCTAGGCTACCTGCCACCAGTATTGCCTTTACACAAACGTCCATACAAAGGATTCAGCCACATTGAACTCACTGTCTGAAGTTGGCAAGTTTGTGTGTGTGTGTCACGTCATGACCTTAGATATCTCTGTTTTTCTATATATTTTGGTTAGGTCAGGGTGTGACTAGGGTGGGTACTCTAGTTTTTGTATGTCTAGGGTTTTTGTATGTCTATATTGGCCTGATATGGTTCCCAAACAGAGACAGCTGTTTATCGTTGTCTCTGATTGGGGATCATATTTAGGTAGCCATTTCCTCATTTGTGTTGTGGGATCTTGACTATGTTTAGTTGCCTGTCTGCACTAAGTTGTATAGCTTCACGGTTCATTCGTTGGTTTTGGTAAGTGTTTT
The DNA here is from genome assembly GCF_034236695.1 of Oncorhynchus nerka. Taxonomy (NCBI): domain Eukaryota; kingdom Metazoa; phylum Chordata; class Actinopteri; order Salmoniformes; family Salmonidae; genus Oncorhynchus; species Oncorhynchus nerka. The sequence continues at coordinate 7,717,347 of NC_088398.1, read as the reverse complement.
ATTCATTAAAAGAGAATGTACGCATACCACGCTACGCCTTGCTCTCACTCATATGACGATCTTGACAGAAGATCCCACCACCAACGGACCAAGCAGAGTGTTCCAGAGGAGCAGGGATCCTGGGCCCGGCAGAAAAGTGAGTGGAGGACATCCTGGACTTGGGAGGAGATCCTGGATGGAAAAGGACCCTGGACGCATGCCGGGGAATATCGCCGTGCAGTGCGCCTCCACAGTCCAGAGCTTCTGGTGACAGTTCCCAGCCCAGAGCTTCCGGCGACAGTTCCCAGTCCAGAGCTTCCGGCGATAGTTCCCAGTCTGGAACCTCCAAAGACGGTCCACAGTCCGGAACCTCCAAAGACGATCCCCAGACCGGAACCTCCAGCGACGGTCCCTTAGTCCGGGGCCTCCAGCGACGGTCCCCAGTCCGGGGCCTCCAGCAACGGTCCCCAGTCCGGGGCCTCCAGCAACGGTCCCCAGTCCGGGGCCTCCAGCGACGGTCCCCAGTCCGGGGCCTCTAGCGACGAGCTGCAGTCCAGAGTCTCCGGCGATGATCCACGGTCCGGTTCCACAGAAGCGGAGGGATCAGCGTAAGGAGGGGGGGCTGAATCCAGAACCGGAGCCGCCACCGAGGGTAGATGCCCACCCGGACCCTCCCCTATAGGTTCAGGTTTGCTGCCAGGAGTCCGCACCTTTTTGCATGTCTAGGGGTTTTTGTATGTCTATGCTGGCCTCATATGGTTCCCAATCAGATACAGCTGTTTATCGTTGTCTCTGATTGGGGATCATATTTAGGTAGCCATTTTCCTCATTTGCATTGTGCGATCTTGACTATGTCTAGTTGCCTGTCGGCACTAAGTTGTATAGCTTCACGTTTGTTGCTTTTGTTGTTTTTGTTAAGTGTTTCATTCATTAAAAGAGAATGTGCGCATACCATGCTGCACCTTGGTCTCACTCATACGACGATCGTGACAGTGTGTGTGTTTAAGGTATGGGTACTTAAAGAAAGGTTTTGTTGGCCAATCCCATTAGACAGGATTCTCTGGCCCTATACCTCCTGTCTATGTGTGTTGACTTGGAGTTGCCAGTTTCAGTAGATACTCTGATGTGTGTATGTCTAGTGACGTCAGGGTGGCGCCAAGCTCCCACATAAACCCATGTCAGGAATTAGAGAACCAGCTAACACAGGTTACCTGGAGAATTTAGACCATGTGGAATTGTGCATTCCTAGTGTATACAATCACACGTTTTGTACCTACTTTGTATTCGGAAAGCATTCAGACACCTTCCTTGACTTTTTCCACATCTTGTTACATTACAACCTTTCTCTAAAATGGATTAGCTAAAAAAAATGTCCTCCTCAATCTACACACAATACCCCATAATGACAAATTGGAAACAGGTTTTTAGAAATTTTGGCAAATGTATTAAAGATTTTAAAAAACATTTACATAAGTATTCAGACCCTTTGCTATGAAACTTGAAATTGTGCTCAGGTGCATCCTGTTTCCATTGATCATCCAGTGGTCAATTCAATTGATTGGACATGATTTGGAAAGGAACATACCTGTCTATATAAGGTCCCAGAGTTGACAGTGCATGTCAGAGCACAAACAAAGCAATGAGGTCGAAGGAATTGTCTGTAGAACTCCAAGACAGGATTGTGTCGAGAGACAGATCTTAACCCTAACCAAAAAATGTCTGCAGTATTGAAGGTCCCCAAGAAGATGGTGGCCTCCATCATTCTTAAATGGAAGATGTTTGGAACCACCAAGACTCTTCCTAGAGCTGGCCTAGAGTTGATCAAGAACCCGATCTCCAGAGTTCCTCTGTGGAGATGGGAGAATCTTCCAGAAGGACAACCATCTATGCAGCACTCCACCAATCAGGCCTTTATGGTAGAGTGGCCAGACGGAAACCCATCCTCAGTAAAAGGCACATGACAGCCCGCTTAGAGTTTTCCAAAAGGCACCTAAAAGACTCTCAGACCATGAGAAACAAGATTATTTGGCCTGAATGCCAAGCGTCACGTCTGGAGGATACCTGGCACCATCCCTACTATTTGTCAGCGTCAGGAATTGGGAGACTAGTCAGGATCAAGGGAAACATGAACGGAGGAAAGTATAGAGAGATCCTTGATGAAAACCTGCTCCAGAGCGCTCACGACCTCAGACTGGGGCGAATGTTCACGTTCCAACAGGACAACCACACTAAGCACACAGCCAAGAAAATGCAGGAGTGGCTTCGGGACAAGATTCTGAATGTCCTTGAGTGGCCTATCAACTTACAAAAAAATTCTAAAAACCTGTTTTTGCTTTGTCGTTATGGGGTATTGTGTGTAAATTGATGAGGGGAAAATAACATAACAAAATGTGGAAAAAGTCAAGGGGTCTGAATACTGTCTGAATGCACTGTATGTACAATCACAAGTGTTGTAAAGAATACTTACAGTATGTACAATCGTGCATGTTTTGAATGACCACAAGACAGGAGTTAAAAACCTCTTGGAACTACCCATCCCGGATCCGGGAGAATTGTCATCAACTGACACTAATTAGCATAACGCAACAGACAACAAATATTACTAGAAAATATTCATATTCATGAAATCCCAAGTGAAATACAGTGAAACACAGCTTAGCCTTTTGTTAATCACCCTGTCATCTCAGATTTTGAAATTATGCTTTACAGCCGAAGCAAGACAAGCATTTGAGTAAGTGTATCGATAGCCTAGCATAGCATTATGTCCAACTAGCAGCAGGAAGCTTGGTCACGAAAATCAGAAAAGCAATCAAATGAACCGTTTACCTTTGATCTTCGGATGTTTTCACTGACGAGACTCCCAGTTAGACAGCAAATGTTCATTTTGTTCCATAAAGATTATTTTTATAGCCGAAATACCTCCGTTTGTTCTTCACATTTGGTTGAGAAATCCACCGGAAACTGCGGTCACGACAACGCCGAAAAATATTCCAAATTAGATCCATAATATCTACAGAAACATGGCAAATGTTTTTTATAATCAATCCTCAAGGTGTTTTTCAAATATCTATTCCATAATATATCAACCGGGTCAGTTGATTTCTTAGTAGGAGCGAGAGAAACAATGGCCGCATTTGTCTATTACGCACATATCACTCTGAGAGTCATCAGCTGACCACTGACGCAATGTTGTTGCGCACGCTCATTTTTCAAAATAAAAGCCTGAAACTATGTCTTGTGACACTAGACACATTAGGGAAGCCATAGAAAAAGGAATCTGGTTGATATCCCTTTCATTGCTCAATAGGGACGCATAGGAACGCAGAAGTTTCTAAATAAGAGTCACTTCCTGATTGGATTTTTCTCAGGCTTTCGCCTGAAATATCAGTTCTGTTATACTCACAGACAATATTTTTACAGTTTTGGAAACTTTAGAGTGTTTTCTATCCTAAGCTGTCAATTATATGCATATTCTATTATCTGGTCCTGAGAAATAGCCCGTTTAGTTTGGGAACGTTTTTTTCCAAACATGAAAATAGTGCCCCCTAGTTTCACGAGGTTTTAACCTTGCATTGCATTGAAGGTTAACTTTGTCATACAGTATCTACGCTTTGTTTATTGTGTAAAAAATTCAAAATCAGTTTTAGTACTCTCTCAAGGGATCCTACCATCAACATTGTTTCCTGGTTTTCGGACATACTGACAAATTTGCCCAAACCTGGCCTGTTTTCATGGTTGCCCAATAGAGAGAGACAAGTGTCTCCTAAATAAATCAGTGGAGTTTTTCTTGGTTGTTTTGATGAAGGCTTTCATTTGTTCCGTATTGTGTCACCTGACCTCTGACCCCATGCATTACCGCTAGTCTAGTGTCTTTGATCCTCCTCGAATTGGATTGCATCACCTGACTGACCCTGCTCAAACACAACTCCCAAACAAAACCTTGTAAACCTGATAAACTGACCCCTTCTGTTGTATGAATCACTGATGTAGGTAAATCTTGACTGAAATGTGTTTAAAGGCCCAGGGCAAAAATGTGATGTTTCTGTGTTTTACATACACAAAGTGTCCAAAACATGACATAGACTGACCAGGTGAATCCAGGTGAAAGCTATGACACCTTAGTGATGTCACTTGCTAAATCCACTTCAATCAGGGTAGATGAAGGGGAGGATTTTTAAGCCTTGAGACAATTGAGACATGGATTGTGTGTGTGTGCCATTCAAAGGGTGATTTGGCAAAACAAAATACTTAAGTGCCTTTGAACTGGGTATGGTAGTAGGTGCCAGACTCACCAGTCAGAGTATCTTAAGAACTGCAATGCTGCTGGGTTTTTCACGCTCAACAGTTTTCTGTGTGTTTCAAGAACGGTCCACCACCCAAAGGACATCCAGCCAACTTGACACAACTGTGGGATGCATTGAAGTCAACATGGGCAAGCATCGCTGTGGAACGCTTTTGATAACTTGTAGAGTCCGTGCCCCAACAAATTGAGGCTGTTCTGTGGGCAAAAGGGGTGCAACTCATTATTAGGAAGGTGTATATTGCCACACTATGAGGTTGGAATAATACTGTGCAGAGGTGGGACCAAGTCATTGTTTTAAGTCACAAGTAAGTCTCAAGTCTTAGCACTCAAGTCCTAAGTCAAGTCCCAAGTCAAGACAGGAAAGTCCGAGTCACGTCTCAAGTCAAGACTGTCAAGTATTGGGTCAAGTCTCGAGTCCTAAACTTTGAGTTTCGAGTCCTAAACAAGTCATAATGTGCTCTTCACCAAATGTAATACCATTTCATATTTTTAACAAGAGTAATAGTATATTACATTTACGCAAATCATGAATGCTTTTAAAAATATCTATATACTTATTACTTTCCAAATAAACATTATATTTCCATGGAAATATATGGGTAGCCATGAGAAAGACCCCCCCCCCCAATAGTGATCGACTATCAAGGATCACTATGGGGTGCAATCGGGCGATGTAGGCTTGTACACAATCGCCCAACCTTAACACACATACACTCTTTCTCTGTGTGGTTACAGTAGGCTGATGTATGTCAATGGTTTTTATGAACAGCAGTAACATCAGGCAGGATTTAAGCTACCAACTGCCTAGCCAGTTGTAGCTCAATCTTGGGTGCAATGATCACGTTCCCGTACTGACTGACTGTGTGGAGACTCATTGAGTTACGTTAGCCTACATGATACACCAGTAAAGTAATAAAATATATAGCTCATCCGTTTTTTGTTGATACAACGTCGTCTTTATATCCGAAAATAATCATTTTGGGTATTGTCTTTCCAAGGGCTCCATATGGATTCACCCGCTGACGTTCCTCTGCACTGCCACGCACAACTTCTTCTCAGCTGGCACAATTTGATTGGCTGCTGTCCGATTCAAACTGTAATCCGTTAAATGAAGAGTTGATGTGCTGCACATTTTTTTTAAATAGCATGTTTTTTAATATTTGGGCTTGGGGAGGGTATCAAGTTAGGTCGAGTTATAAGGCTCAAGTCCAAGTCAAGTCACGAGTCATTGGTGTTAAAGTCAGTCACGTTGAAAGTCATTATATTTGTGACTCGAGTCCAAGTCATGTGACTCAAGTCCACACCTCTGATACTGTGAAATTGTGAAAATGATGATAATGCCCTTTTAGTGTCAAAACTGTTTGAAAAGATCGCTTGAAATTTCAGCCTGTTTTGGTGGGATCGAGTTTTGGCCTGCCTGGTGACATCACTAGGCGGTAAATAAGTTAATAGACAAATTCGTAAGAGAGTTACAAATATCTTTGCCAATAAGAGCAAGTGTTCAGTTCACCTCCCCACTAAGACCACTCCCAGACAGTCCTGACAGAATTCTTGCTTGAGACAGTACTCTTTGCTAAGAAGCAATTATTTTGTTTCTTTTTGACCATTTTAATTGAAACCATTAGAGTAAGGTCCCTAATTGTTAGCCAGAAATGATTTGATATTGAGATAAAAATGACTGCATTGGACCTTTAACCTGTATCTAAATAATGTATACTATCTCCATGATGTACCAAATATCGCATTTTAGGACTCTGTTAATCTTGCAACTAGCAATCCCAGATCCGGGAGCGTAATCATAGCCTCAAACGAATTAGCATAACGCAGCGGACATAAATACCCCTAGAAAATTTTCCTATTCATGAAAATCGCAAATGAAATATATTCAAACACAAGCTTAGCCTTTTGTTAATCACACTGTCATCTCAGATTTTCAAAATATGCGTTACAGCCAACGCTAGACAAGCATTTGTGTATGTTTATCATGGCATAATGCTATGCTAGGCTCTGCTGGCAGCAGGCAACATTTTCACGAAAATAAGAAAAGCAACCAAATTAAATATTTTACCTTTGAAGACCTTCGGATGCTTTCACTCAGGAGACTCCCAGTTAGATAGCAAATGTTCCTTTTTTCAAAAAATATTATTTTGTAGGCGAAATAGCTCCCGTTTGTTCATCATGCTTGGCTGAGAAATCGACCGGAAAATGCTACCACTACAACGCCAAACTTTTTTCAAAATTAGCTCCATAATATCGACAGAAACACGGCAAACGTTGTTTAGGATTCATCCTCAAGATGTTTTTAACATATATATTCGATAATATATCCGTCGAGGCAATTGGTTTCTCATAAGAAGCGATTGGAAAAATGGCTACCTCAGTATTTTACGCAAGATTTTCTGCGGGAGACACCATGTGACCACTTGCTATATATGGTCCCTTACGGCTATTCTTCAATGGAAATGCGTAAAAAGACGTCACAATGCTGTAGACACCTTGAGGAATACGTGGAAAACGTAAGCTCATTCGTAGCTCATTCACAGCCATATAAGGAATCATTGGCATGAGGCGGTTTCAAAAAATGTGGCACTTCCTGGTTGGATTTTTATCTGGGTTTCGCCTGTAACATCAGTTCTGTTGCACTCACAGACAATATCTTTGCAGTTCTGGAAACGTCAGAGTGTTTTCTATCCAAAGCTGTCAATTATATGCATAGTCGAGCATCTTTTCGTGACAAAATATCTTGTTTAAAACGGGAACGTTTTTCATCCAAAATTTAGAATAGCGCCCCCTAACACTTAACTGGTTTTAAGTATCTTCTTGATATTCAACACCTCTACTCTTTGATCATTGTACATATTGTTAGTAGACAGTGCACTGGATTAAGAAACAGAAGGGTTCATTTCATCTAGTTCCATTTGAGGCTTTATTGAGTTAATTCAATTGTTTAAGCCTCCATTGATCACTCTGACACACCATAGCCAATAGGAAGCAGAATGAATCATCAATGGGATAGGCTATTGTCTGAATGGTAGATGGTACAGATAAAGACCTAAAGAGGAAGTCTCTACAAAGCTATTGGTTGTTATTTTTCACTCACCAACGTGACCTCCAATAACCTCTTAGAGTGGAAATGCCCTGAGGGCATTGTAATGTGTGTACACAGCTATATCATGAAGCTAGTTTCTGTTCTGTATCACTGAGTGCGGGGGCGGGCCTTGTCTTCAGAGGGGACAATCAGAGGGGCATAGGAATATAAAATGAGTAAGGACATGGTCTGGTCAACACTACAGGTACTTCCATTAGACAGAGCCATCCTTCACCATGGACTATACACTTTTCACAGCAGCCATTGTGTTTCTAACATCAGGTATGCCTATTGCTACAATCAACAAGCAGAACATAATGGGTTTTGAAGTGTGTTATTCAAATAGGTATAGCTATAGCTGTATTTCACAAGCAAGGTAATAAATAAAAGTAATAAATAAAAAAGTAATAAATTAAAAATTAAAAAATATTTAAACTTATTGTTTTTCTTTTCATGTATTGCTACGTCTTATGTGTACATTAATACATTTCCTTCCTCCTCCCTCTGTCCCGTCCAGGTCTGTGTGTAGGTCAGAATGTGTTACCACCAGGACCATTGACTGGAGCCATAGGAGGGAGAGTGAAGTTCACCACAACCCTCAGTCCACCAGCCAAACCTTTTGTCTCAGTGAGCTGGACCTTCAACAGGGTCAACATCATCACCTCCACTACGGCCAACATAACTAATGCTGACTACAAAGACCGGATCAGTCTGGACAGAACCACTGGCTCTCTGGAGCTGTGGAACCTGGGCCTGAGGGACCAAGGGGAATACAGAGTCAGCATCATACCAGACAGGGCTCTGGAGCTACAAGGAGCTACCACTCTGGATGTCTATGGTGGGCCACAGTTCTATTCTTGGCCGTATTATTCACCATATCTTAGACTCACCAAGGCATTTTTTTCAGCAATGAATATGAAAGTTGTATACATTAAGACAGATTATTCAAATGTACTGTACCTCTTACTCTCCCCATACTGTTCACTTCTTTACAGTGTTGCTATCTGCTGCCACCATCACCAGTCCCCCAGCCACCCTGATAGCTGTCATAAGCTCCACCAACCTGACTTGTGAGGCTGCTGGCAACATCAGCTCCATACAGTGGATCAAAGATGGCCTCCCTCTGTCTCCCAGCAACAATATCACCTTCTCTGCAGGCAACAGGACAGTCTATCTCAGTCCTGTTCAGGACATTGACAACGGGGAATATGAGTGTTTAGTCAGCAACCCTGTCAGCAACCGGACAGCATCCCACAACCTGACCGTCAACTGTGAGTACTGCTTACTAGATCCTAATTCCAGGAGTGATTGTGATTGGCAACCTTGTGTCAATTACCAAGTCACTGGATGTTGCCGTTGAAAAAAACGAAAGAAAGTCTTGACTTTGCTTTTCAATAGTGTATAGACCCACGGAATAAGTATTTTGTGGATTTAGCATCGATCATTATTTTTATTTGACCATGTTGCAGTTGGACCCCAGAACATTTCAGTATATGGACCATCAGCAGCATCAACAGGATACAGGGTAACTCTGAGCTGTTCGGCTGACTCTATCCCTCCTGCTACATTCACCTGGATGTTCAACAGGACAGAGACAGGTGTTAACAACACCCTGTACGTCATAGAGAGGATGGAGGCGCTACACATTGGGAACTACACCTGCACTGCCACCAATAACCTCACCGGACTGAAAGACTCTGTTGTCTACAAGCTGAGAGGTTAGTTAGTTAATGAAGGTTAGTTAATGAAGTGTATCCATGATTAAGATCATATAAAGTCATCAAGTCATATAAATTAACAGCTAGAACTTTGTGACTTGGCATTGTACCTTTACTTTGTATTCTATAATCTGAGCCTGGATAATAAGTTACAAACCTGATATTTCAGTCTCTCCAATTTGTGTAAATACAAAGGGTTTATTCGTTCCTTACACTCCTCTGTAATTTCACTGGGATTGCTGGATAAGGTTTATCCCTGAGATCACTGCACTGAACTGACGTAGCTTCATACCAGAGCAGGTGATATGACTTGTTCCCCTCTACAGGCTCCTCTGCTGCCCCCATTTGGTCATTTGCTTTGATGGTGACCAGTGTCATGGCAGCAGGACTGCTGAAACTGTAGATGTCTGAAAGGAGAGACAGGGACAAGAAGAGGCTGGTGAAGGTAGGATGAATGTGATGTATGCTGTCATAAATATGATGAGTATGTTTACATGTTTTAATGTTTCAATATGTATTTGTTTATTATAAGATAAGTTTTACATTTATGCAATTGAATACAGAATTGTATGATATTATTATGTAAAATTATTTCATGAATTTATTGATAATGAAAAACAATTCTATAATAATAACATATTTGTTGTTGATATAATAATGGCCATGATTTTTTGTTGGTTACTGTATAAAACATGTTTCGTTGTAAATATTTCTGTAGATTTGTCAACCCCAGAGCCTTCTTGCTGATGAAGGACAATCTTGATATGGAGTCTTCTGGGCTAGAGGATATTGTATAGAATCAAACCCGTCTGTTGTTTTAATATGTAGCGATGTACTTTAGCCTGTCAAACTGTAATATTATCTGGGCTTTATTAAAATATTATGTTTTATATATATAATCAAAGTATATATACATTAATCAAAGTAATCCATGGTACATGTCATGAAATATTCATGTACACTGAGCAAAATGATAAATGCAACATGTAACATGTTGGTCTCATGTTACATGAGCTGAAATAAAACAGGAATTTACCATAAAGCACGAAAAGCTTATTTCTCCCCAAATTGCATCCACCTGGCAGCTGTGGCATATCAGGAAGCTGATTAAACAGCATGATTATTACAAATCAAATCAAACTTTGTCACATGCGCCAAATACAACATGTACAACAGGTACAAATACAACCTTTTCTTGAAATGATTACTTACAAGCCCTTAAGACTTCTTATGACTTAGATCCCAATAACGGGATCGATATGACAACAGTCAGTGAAAGTGCAGGGCGCCAAATTCAAAACAACAGAAATGTCATAATTAAAATTCCTCAAACATAGAAGTATTTTACACCATTTTAAAGATAAACTTGTTGTTAATCCTACCACAGTGTGGCGGGCTTTACGACGAAAGCACACCAAACCATTCCAAACTCACAATGCGCGGGCAAGTCCAGGCGAAATTTCAGACAAAAAGTCATATTACAGTTCGTAGAAACATGTCAAACGAAGTATAGAATCAATCTTTAGGATGTTTTTATCATAAATCTTCAATAATGTTCCAACCGGAGAATTCCTTTGTCTGTATGCAATTGAACGCAAGTTAACTCTCACGTGAGCGCGCGTGATCAGCTCATGGCACTCTGCCAGACCTCTGACTCATTCCGCTCCCATTCCCCCCTCCTCACAGTAGAAGCATCAAACAAGGTTCTAAACACTGTTGACATCTAGTGGAAGCATTAGGAAGTGCAATATGACCCCATAGACACTGTGTATTCGATAGGCAGTGACTTGAAAAACTACAAACCTCAGATTTCCCACTTCCTGGTTGGATTTCTTCTCAGGTTTTTGCCTGCCATATGAGTTCTGTTATACTCACAGACAAACAGTTTTAGAAGCTTCGGAGTGTTTCTATCAAAATCTACTAATAATATGCATATATTAGCAACTGGGCTTGAGAAGCAGGCAGTTTACTCTCGGCACCTTAAATAAACTAAAGTAAAAAATAATAAAAAGTAACACAATAAAATAACAATAACGAGGCTCTATACAGGGGGTACCGGTACAGAGTCAATGTGCGGGGATACAGTTTAGTCAAGATAATTTATACATGTAGGTAGGGGTAAAGTGACTATGCATAGATAATAAACAGTGAGTAGTGTAGTTGAAAATTCATGACCATGGTTGATTTTCCAGTCTCTAGACTGTTCTCCCAGAAGTATTGAGCAGAATAAAGGCTGAGCTCAGGTGATTGTACAGACTGAGTCAACATGGAGTTAATCACTAGACATGCAAAAAGAGAACGTAAGCAGAAAATGTATGCCTGTGCTGTTGTAGACCTGAGGGGAGTCATTACCTGGTCATGTGACTAGCATTGAGACATGCAATTGCATTATGTATGTATGCCTGTGCTGTTGTAGGCCCGAGGGAAGTCATTGCCTGGTCCTGTGACTAGCTTTTAAGGCATGCGATTGTATATGTATGTCTGTGCCATTACAGGCTTGGGGAGAGCCATTGTGTAGTCCTATGAGTATCATTGGACAGACACCTGCATTTGTGTATGGATACACTACCAATATAATTATCATAGGTACACCTCATAGACACCTGTCCACACACTCAAACAGACTCTAACCTCTCCACAATGGCCAAGACCAGTGGGCTGTGTAAGGACATCAGGGATAAAATTGTAGACCTGCACCAGGCTGGGATGGGCTACAGGACAATAGGCAAGCAGCTTGGTGAGAAGGCAACAACTGTTGGCGCAATTATTAGAAAATGGAAGAAGCTCAAGATGATGGTCAATCACCCTCGGTCTGGGGCTCCATGCAAGATCTCACCTCGTGGGGCATCAATGATCATGAGGAAGGTGAGGGATCAGCCCAGAACTACACGGCAAGACCTGGTCAATGACCTAAAGAGAGCTGGGACCACAGTTTCAAAGAAAACTATTAGTAACACACTACGCCGTCATGGATTAAAATCCTGCAGCGCACGCAAGGTCCCCCTGCTCAAGCCAGCGCATGTCCAGGCCCATCTGAAGTTTGCCAATGACCATCTGGATGATCCAGAGGAGGAATGGGAGAAGGTCATGTGGTCTGATGAGACAAAAATAGAGCTTTTGGGTCTAAACTCCACTCGCCGAGGAAGAAGGATGAGTACAACCACTAGAACACCATCCCAACTGTGAAGCATGGAGGTGGAAACATCATTCTTTGGGGATGCTTTTCTGCAAAGGGGACAGGACGACTGCACCGTATTGAGGGGAGGATGGATTTGGCCATATATCGCGAGATCTTGGCCAACAACCTCCTTCCCTCAGTAAGAGCATTGCAGATGGGTCATGGCTGGGTCTTCCAGCATGACAACGACCCGAAACACACAGCCAGGAGCTAAGGAGTGGCTCCGTAAGAAGCATCTCAAATTCCTGGAGTGGCCTAGCCAGTCTCCAGACCTAAACCCAATAGAAAATCTTTGGAGGGAGCTGAAAGTCCGTATTGCCCAGCGACAGCCCCAAAACCTGAAGGATCCGGAGAAGGTCTGTATGGAGGAGTGGGCCAAAATCCCTGCTGCAGTGTGTGCAAACCTGGTCAAGAACTATAGGAAACATATGGTCTCTGTAATTGCAAACAAAGGTTTCTGTACCAAATATTAAGGTCTGCTTTTCTGATGTATCAAATACTTTTGTCATGCAATAAAATGCAAATTCATTACTTAAAAATTGTACAATGTGATTTTCTGGATTTTTGTTGTGCTGTGCACCTCCCATAGTCTGTTCTGGACTTGGGGACTGTGAAGAGACCTCTGGTGGCATGTCTTGTGGGGTATGCATGGGTTATGCATGGGTGTCTAAGCTGTGTGCTAGTATTTTAAACAGACAGCTCTTACAAAAACAAGTAATGATGAAGTCAATCTCCTTTCCACTTTGAGCCATGAGAGTTTGACATGCATGTAATTAATGATAGCTCTCCATGTACTTTTAAGGGCCAGCTGTGCTGCCCTGTTCTGAGCCAACTGCAATTATCCCAAGTCCCTCTTTGTGGCACCTGACCACACAACTGAACAGTAGTCCAGGTGCGACAAAACCAGGGTCTGTAGGACCTGCCTTTTTGATAGTGTTGTTAAGAAGGCAGAGTCACGCTTTATTATGGACAGACTTCTCCCCATCTTAGCTACTGTTGTATCAATATGTTTTGACCATGACAGTTTCCAATCCAGGGTTACGCCAAACAGTTTAGTCACCTCAACTTGCTCAATTTCCACATTATTCAATACGAGACGTAGTTGAGGTTTAGGGTTTAGTGAATGACTTGTCCCAAATTCAATGCTTTCAGTTTTGGAAATATTTAGGACTAACTTATTCCTTGCTACCCATTCTGAAACTAACTGCAACACCGTGTTAAGCGTTGCAGTTATTTCAGTCACTGTAGTTGCTGACGTGTGTAGTGTTAAGTTAACTGCATACATAGACACACTGGCCTTACTCAAAGCCAGTGGCATGTCGTTAGTAAAGATTGAAAAAAGCAAGATGCTTAAACAGCTACCCTGGGGAATTCCTGCTTCTGCCTGGATTATGTTTGAGAGGCTTCCATTAAAGAACACCCTCTGCCTTCTGTTAGTCAAGTAACTCTTTATCCACATTATAGCAGGGCGTGTAAAGCCATATCACATACGTTTTTCCAGCAGCAGACTATGATCAATAATGTCAAAAGCTGCACTGAAATATAACAAGACAGACCCCACAATCATTTTATCATCAATTTCTCTCAGCCAATCATAAGTCATTAGTGTAAGTGCTGTGCTTGTTGAGTGTCCTTCCCAATATGCGTGCTGAAAGTCTGTTGTCAATTTGTTTACTGTGAAATAGAAACGTATCTGGTCAAACACCATTTTTTCCAGAAGTTAACTAAGGGTTGGTAACAGGCTGATTGGTCGGCTATTTCAGCCAGTAAAGGGGGTTTTAATATTCTTGGGTAGCGGAATGACTTTAGCTTCCCTCCAGGCCCGAGGGCACACACTGAGGGCAAATATTGAGGATTTGGCAAATAGGAGTGGCAGTATCGTCCCCTATTGTTCTCAGTAATTTTCCATCTAGATTGTCAGATCCTGGTGGCTTGTCATTGTTAATAGATAACAATAATTGTTTCACCTCTTCCACACTGACTTTACAGAATTCAAAAGTAATTCCTGTCCTTCATAATTTGGTCACATATACTTTTTAAATTCCTCATCAATCCAAGGGGATTTAACAGTTTTTTTTCAGTCATTTTCTTAATGGGCCCGTGCTTATTAGTAACTGGAATAAGCAATTTCATAAATGTGTCAAGTGCAGCGTCTGGTTGCTCCTCATTACACACCACAGACCAGCAAATATTCTTCACATCATCAACATATGAATCACTACAAACGTCTTGTATGACATCTTATGCACTATATTACACCCAGCCTTTGGAACTTTGGTTTTCCTAGATATCCATATCCTATGGATTTGGATACTGCTTTTAAGTACATTTCTGCAGCATTAGTAAAGATGTGATTAATACATCTTGATGATTTCATTCCCATGCTGTTTGTAACTACCCTGGTATTTTGACTGACAACCGGAACCAGGTTGCAAGCATTGTTTACTGTCACGGCTGATGAAAGGAGAGGACCAAGGTATAGTGTGGTGAGCGTACATACTTCTTTATTATAAGATGTCACCAACAAAACAATAAACATCAAACAAAAACTGAGCTGGGGGATTAACTGAGCTGGTCTTGGGTCATTGATAAGTCATTGTTTCAACGCAGCCTTGAAATGCAAGGACAGAGTCCAGGAGCTAAGATGATTTGGATGGACTCCTGTAGAGCATCTTCTGTTTCCAGAAGGTGTCAACGTTATCTATAAAAGTGACTCCAGCAGAGCAACAATAATAATTTTGCCAGATGTGTAATGCCAGCAGCCTGCGGAATCTATCACACCCGTGGCCCAACGATTGGACGTTTTTTGGAGTCTTTTAATGCTAAAATCAGTTTTTTAAAATCCATTTTCAGATGTTCTGATCTAGCCCTCCTGATGTCATTTGACCCCACATAGACTATGACAGTGTCAGCTCCCGGCATCTGTCGTAGAACAGTCGGAAGCAGCCTTGTGATGTCCTCTACTCGTGCTTCTGGTCATACATGTCTCAAGTTAAGGGAGCCTGCAATTGGTATATTGTCTGCAGTAATGTCCACCAGAGTTGTTGCCAGAGAATCTAATGTGCATTTCTCTACCATAAGCTGCTTTAGAGAATTTTTTAGAATTTGGCAGTACGTCCAACAGGCCTCACAACCGCAGATCACGTGTTACCATGCCAGCCCAGGACGAAACTGCCAGAAACTGTTTCAGGGAAGCTCATCTGCGTGCTCATTGTCCTCAAAATGGTTTGACCTGACTGCAGTTTGGCATTGTAACCGGCTTCAGTGGGCATATGCTCAACTTAGATGGCCACTGGCACGTTGTAGCGGTGTGCTCTCCCAAATGAATCCCGGTTGAACTGTTCTGAGCAGATGGCAAACAGTGTGTATGTCGTCGTGTGGGCGAGCGGTTTGCTGATGTTAACGTTGTTCACAGAGTGCCCCATGGTGGCAGTGGGGTTATGGTATGGGCAGAAATAAGTTACAGACAACAAACACAATTGCATTTTATCGATCGTAATTTGAATGCATAGAGAGATTGTGACGAGACCCTGAGGCCTATTGTCGTGTCTTTCCTCCACCGCCATCCTCTCATATTTCAGCATGATAATGCACAGCCCCATGTCGCAAGGATCTGTACACAATTCCTGGAAGCTGAAAATGTCCCAATTCTTCCATGACCTGCACACTCACCAGACATGTCACCCATTGTGCATGTTTGGGATGCTCTGGATCGACGTGTATGACAACGTGTTCCAGTTCCCATCAATATCCAGCAAATTCGCACAGCCTTTGAAGAGGAGAGGGAAAACATTCCACAGTAAAACAGCCTGATCAACTCTTTGCAAAGGAAATGTGTCACGCTGCATGCGGCAAATGGTGGTCACACCAGATACTGACTGGTTTTCTGATCTACGCCCCTACAATTTTTAAAGGTTTCTGTGACCAA
Organism: Oncorhynchus nerka; assembly: GCF_034236695.1. Lineage (NCBI taxonomy): Eukaryota > Metazoa > Chordata > Actinopteri > Salmoniformes > Salmonidae > Oncorhynchus > Oncorhynchus nerka. Next base: position 7,701,153 of record NC_088398.1, on the reverse strand, counting down.
CAGATTCATATATCGTTATTCCCAATCATGTTAAATCCATAGATTACAGCCTAATTTATTTATTTCAATTGACTGATTTCCTTATATGAACTATAACTCAGTAAAATCTTTGTTTGTTGCATGTTGCGTTATTATTTTTGTTCAGTGTATTTATAATGAAGGGAAATGTTACCAAAACATAACATTGTCTAACAAATGTGAGTAATTGCCTAATTGAGGGTTTGGCTGTCCAGGTAAAGACTGAATAAAGTTATAAGATCCACAACTTGCTTGTAGTTCAAGTTCATGTTTGGGCTGACGACAAAACTAAGGCTTGTTTATTGGATTCATTAAAAGCTGTAGTTTTGGTCCTCATCCTTGTCTCTTTGAGTGTTTGTGTCCTAACTTCATTCCGGATCATGGTCCACAGCAAGGCCCAATCCTGAATGGTGGATCACATTAATGAATGACGATGTTAGGAAAAGGTGTGTGTTTATCTGCCATGCAGATCATTATCCAGTTTACCGAATTCCTGTCCTTCATGTACAATAAACCATAAATATCTGTATCACAATAACATTACAGGGCCATTACCTGAACGGACACAAAGGTCACTGCAAGGTGGCTTACAGTAAATGGGGAACTTCCTTGTCACCTGGCTGGCAGCTCTAAAAGATATTACCTCAGCCAATTGTATAGCATCATACTGTGAGTGTACTAGAAGCACTTTCTAAATCTGGAACAGAACAAAGTATTCCAACAACAATGGAAACTGCAGTAGCCATCTCTCTCACTCTGTTCATACTCACAGGTAAAGCAGATATCTTCTTTGTCTCTTTAAACCGCTTGTTGTTACCTAGGCCATACTTTACAGCTATTTGAGTTGTACATTTACATTGTAATTGCACATAGCCCTAACTGCACAATAACTACACTCGTTGCTAATTTCACACAGCTACAGTTTCTTTTAATTGAAATTTAATTATTGTACTATAGATGACCGTGTACAGTAGAGTGCAGTAATTACACTCTGATTACCAAAGTAGGGGAGAAAACTCTCTGTCAGAGATCATGTCTTATTCAGTTTATTGATTCATGTATTTGTCAGATACCACGTGAAATTAGTAAAATGTTGATTCCACATCCTATTCTCCTGTGTTTGAACTACAAATGCTGGCTACACTCCTTTTTGTGCAAGACAGTCTGTCTGTGTGTGTGTACGTATAGCTAGCTATGTCTGACTATTAGTGCTGTGTGATTGTTACTGGGCCTGTTCTCTGAGTCAGTCATTTAGAATGGTCCTGAATGATGGAACGTTTTAGTGTACAGTGTGTACCACCATGTACAGTATGTTGTCTGAGCCCAGACTCTCTGCCATCCTGTATTCCCTCCAGGTATCTGTGCTGGTCAGGGTCTGTTTCCACAAGGTTCTGTGAATGGAGCAGAAGGAGGGACAGCGATGTTCATCACAAATCTAATCCCACCAGCCCAGCCGTTCATAACAATATCCTGGAGTGTTGGTGGAGCCAACATTATAACCTCTACCGGTGATGACTCTATAGGGCCTGGATACGGAGACAGGATCACTCTGAACAAAACTACTGGATCTCTGGAGCTCAGGAATCTGACCTTGGCTGACAGTGGAGGATACAGAGTGGCTATAACAACAGCTACAGCAGAAACAATCAATGGATCAACTGAACTGGTTGTGTATGGTAAGTCCAAGTGCCGTGACAAAGAGAGTTAAAGCTCAAATCCTTAAATGAAAAAATAACAAAGTGGTCGTCCCACTTCAGTTTTGGTAAAAAGCTGAGATATGGGCCTGGTGAAATGAAACAATTCTCCAATTCATAGACAGAGCTATGGATATCAACATGATAGTTTTAACCATCTTTTGAGGCTATACAGTGTTTGTTTACATTTATATTATTTACAAACATTGGATATGACTGTTGAACTAAGATTAGGAGGCACATACGTCAATTCAACATCTATTCCACGTCAATTCAACGTAATTTCAGGTGTAAACAACATTAATTCAACCAGCGTGTGCCCAGTGGGAAGTCACATTCAATAGTCAATGGGTATATGTCATCAATTTAGAAGTGGAAAAATATATGTGGCAATAAGGATTAAGAGTTTAGTTACAATGAGGAAAGTTTGAAACGGATATCACTTGACCTTATCCTCATCATCATCATCAAAACCATACAAATCATCATCATCTTGGTGTCTTCGATATTCCTCAGTCTTTGGCTATGTCCTCTTGTTTTACAGAGAATATATCTGATGCCAACATCACAGGACCATCAAACCATCTGTTTGCAGATTGGAGCTCCGCCAACTTAACCTGTGAGGCTGCTGGTAACATCACTACTATACAATGGACGAAGGAAGGTCAGCCTCTGTCTGCTGGTGGCAATATATTATTCTCAGAGGAAAACAGGAAAGTATCCATCAGTCCTGTGAAGAGACACGACAGCGGAGAATATGTGTGTAAACTCACCAACCCTGCCACCTCTGCTACTGCCTCCTATAGAATGATAGTGAACTGTGAGTAAAGGTCTATAACTAATCTAATAATCTATGGGTCGGATTCTCAGACACAGATTAAGCCTAGTCCTGAACTAACAAGCATGCTTCCAAGTATTTTAAATCCAGGACTAGGCTTAAAGTTGCAATATTTTAATTATTGGGCGACTCGACCAAATTCACATAGAAGTGTGAGTTATAGATCTGTCATTCATTGAAAGCAAGTCTAAAAAGCAATAGATCTGTTCTATGTGCGCTATTTCTATGTTTCCACATCTTACATTTAATTTTACTTTCGGCTTTGTACACCAGCTTAAAACAGCTGAAAATACAATATTCTGGGTTATGGAAAATATGTATAAAAGTAATATAGATGGTTCAATAATTCTCGTCACAATACTTGCTTGTTTTGTCACATAAACTGAAATTAGGCAAACTCCTTTAATTTTAGCAACCAGGAAATGGTGGACCGATTTCTGCATAGTGCACCTTTAATCTGTGTCTGGGAAAACTGCCCTATGAGATATTACACTCATAATGCCCAGTTCATGTGGTCAGGAAAAATTATTGGCCCTCATCATTCAGCTGCAGGATCTTAATTTAATTACCCTGTTGCATGATAACTTTCCTGCATTTCCTGCACTTTCACATATTGAGGTTTTAAAAGACTTCTGAAGTTTGTAATTTTCATTTTGAAATTATGTAGCAAACCCTACAAAGATGTCCATTAATTATAAAACAATAAATAATTCATAATTTTTCTGCTGTAGCATACTGGCTCAAATTAAGATACGACATCTGTGCATGTTGTATTTACTACTACAGTCTGAGGGTCTTCTGCTCTTGGGCTTACAGATGGACCAGAGTCCATGACCATCCTGGGCCAAAACATTACTGAGGTGGAGTCATTCACCCTTATTTACTGCTCTGTTCAGTCTGTACCGCCTGCTACGTTCACCTGGTTGTTCAATGGGCAGCAGACAGGTGTACATGAAGCTGGATACATCATAAGGAGCGTCAGCTACAACAACAGCGGGGACTACAGATGTGATGCTAGGAATGATCTCACCGGAAATGTTATCAGTGGGGACCACAGTCTGTCAGTGAGAGGTACAATGGAATCTCTGATACAGTCACCATTAGATGTAGACCATCAAAGCTAACTAATGGCAAAAACGATCAACATCCAATCAGCATCAGTTCTATAGGTTGTGTTTTGTTTATTGATTGAGTTCCTGTGTTGGTGCAATGCAGATAAATCCCCTCCACCCCTAAGCCCAGAGGGAGCAGCAGGGATAGCAGTCGCTGTGATGTTGGTAGTGGTTGCTGTAGCTCTTGGTCTCTATTTCGGCATAACTCATCATCGGTGAGTCTATGAAACCAATGTGATTGGTTACGCCAATAGGTCATTTTTCTTCTGGTGTAACAAAAACTGGAAACCATTGATTTCAAGAGAAAACATTTCTTCCATCAATTGTGGGGAAATAACAATACATTTCAGAAAGACAATTGAGGTTTTGTGTATAAATATTTTGCAGACCATTTTGGAAGTAAATGTAAATGTTTTCTGTATGTTGTTTAGGAACAAGAAAGGGAACAATGAAGAGAAAAGTAAGAGAAAAACATGATCATTTTAGTCTAGTACACTTTTTTCAATTACTGTATGGAAATATCATTCATACAAGTATTGAGATGAAAGTGGAGAGCCTTTCTGTGCTGAAGCTGATGACCACAGTTGTCCTTTATCATCTTTGATGTCCATCAGATACAGACGCACTGAGCAGATCGTCCCAGGCAGAGGATATGTCCATGTCCAGCACTGACAAAGTACATGAGGGGCACGAACTGACTACCCAAATCCAGGACAGAACCCATGATCGCAAGCAACCACAATCAGGCACCAGCCATACTATAGCCACCAGCTATTCACCAGGAACTAAAGGTCAGAGAGAGGTTTGCGTATAGAGTGTAGCAAATATTTGCGAGCTGACAACAATCTGTCTCGTTATCAACTTCATCAGCTGCTATTTTGTTTTTCTCTCTCTCCACCCACCACATGCCCACACAGCTTCTGCAGATGTACACGAGTATGAGTGTATAGCAATTAAGAAAACTGGAGCTCCAACACCACCAAGAGTGAGTTTCCACCACAAAGTTAAATTAAACACTTATGATATTGTATACCTATGGTTCCCACCATGTCCTGTAGGAGTTAGTTACAGCGATAGCAGCATTGTGACAGACTGTGGGTCTGTTAGTATACTGTAGGGACTGAGTCCTTTACTGTTCTCTGTCAGGGAAAGCTTCCTACCAGACAAACCAACACTGACACTGTAAGTAGTACTGCACCTCTGGCACCTTGCTGGCACCTTACTGCATTGAAGCATTTTGTTATAGCTGTAATGAAAAGGGGCACTCTCCAATACACAATCTTTGATGTACCACATCATCCCTAAATAACCTACCTAGGTATAGGTATAGATGATTTACACAAACGTACTCAGTGTGTCTTGTTCTGTCTTTACTAACCCGGGAAATCCAGGGCTCCACCATGTACAGTAAAAGTATCAATTGGTAAGTGAACTGTTTATTGGATACTCGTTATGATATTACCTTTGATTATACTTGTTTTATAGCTTTATAGTTGCCTAGTTGTCTCAATCTCTCTCTCTCGCTCTCCCTGACTCAGAGAGCAGCTGATCTCAACTACATATCTTCAGTTGGCTCTGGACTTCACCCATCAGGTTTTACACCTTAATCAAGTAAACATGGACACAACAAACGACTGGATGACCAGCCAAGAAGACTAGACACTACTGTACTCCACCTCCGATGAGACACTGGTCTTTGTCTAATTGCTCAATGTAATATAGACCAGGTAACAGTACACTGAGACACAAGGACAAATTGTATCCCCTTAAATTACACACACCAGTTGAAGTCCTACTCATTTGAATTGACTTTCCCTGGTCAAACTGCCATCCCTCAGACCATAATGACCTGTGTTACATTAAATACCATCAGGGGAGTTTTCATAGAAACTTCCTACACTGAACCACATTACACATGTAACAGATGTAACATCGGGTTTTTTCCTCTGAAAGGAGGAAGTTTGAGTGCTCCTGCTATGCTTGCTAGTGCACTATATAGGATGCAGAAGAGTCACTGAAATTCCAATAAAATAATGGAATTAATGTTTTATTAATCTCATGCACTGAACGATGCAACATGTATGGATTTTGTTAATGACTCTGGAATTGGATGTAATACAAATAATCTTGACCCTTACACTTTATTTAGAATAATATTATACACATCTCATGCACTGTGAGTGTTAAATGAGTAGAGTTGGAGTGGATGAAAATATCACAAACGAGTACATCAACAACTTTGTATTTATCATAGGTCTCTGTTCACTATAGGGTCTTGTAAATATTTCTTATTTTGTCTCACAGGATTAACTGAACAATAAAGAAATGAATCCCAATGTGAAATATCTTGGAACATACAATCTCTGTGTTGCTTTTCATTCATATAGCTAGTTTTTTGAGTAGGAAGAGAGATGCAGGCAGCAAAAGTTCTCTTTGATATCGGCAGCACTGATCAGTCAAAAAATCTGTAGGGATGCAAAGAGAATCTAATTATTCCTAGTTTATGTTTCTCTCTCTGTCTCTCTTTCTGTCTGTCTCTCCAATAATCTCTGTTTCTCTATCTCTCACTCTCTCCCCCTTCTCTGCATCTCCAGTAGTTTTGACAGCCCAGGTCAGTGTTGACCAACAGACGATGGCATACTTGGCTAATGATGTCACACTTTTTTAATTTATTTTATTTCACCTTTATTTAACCAGGTAGGCTAGTTGAGAACAAGTTCTCATTTGCAACTGCGACCTGGCCAAGATAAAGCATAGCAGTGTGAACAGACAACACAGAGTTACACATGGAGTAAACAATTAACAAGTCAATAACACAGTAGAAAAAAAAAATGGGCAGTCTATATACAATGTGTGCAAAAGGCATGAGGAGGTAGGCGAATAATACAATTTTGCAGATTAACACTGGGGTGATAAATGATCAGATGGTCATGTACAGGTAGAGATATTGGTGTGCAAAAGAGCAGAAAAGTAAATAAATAAATAAAAAAAACAGTATAAAAACAGTATGGGAATGAGGTAGGTGAAAATGGGTGGGCTATTTACCAATAGACTATGTACAGATGCAGCGATCGGTTAGCTGCTCGGATAGCTGATGTTTGAAGTTGGTGAGGAGATAAAAGTCTCCAACTTCAGCGATTTTTGCAGTTCGTTCCAGTCACAGGCAGCAGAGTACTGGAACGAAAGGCGGCCAAATGAGGTGTTGGCTTTAGGGATGATCAGTGAGATACACCTGCTGGAGCGTGTGCTACGGATGGGTGTTGCCATCGTGACCAGTGAACTGAGATAAGGCGGAGCTTTACCTAGCATGGACTTGTAGATGACCTGGAGCCAGTGGGTCTGGCGACGAATATGTAGCGAGGGCCAGCCGACTAGAGCATACAAGTCGCAGTGGTGGGTGGTATAAGGTGCTTTGGTGACAAAACGGATGGCACTATGATAGACTGCATCCAGTTTGCTGAGTAGAGTGTTGGAAGCCATTTTGTAGATGACATCGCCGAAATCGAGGATCGGTAGGATAGTCAGTTTTACTAGGGTAAGCTTGGCGGCGTGAGTGAAGGAGGCTTTGTTGCGGAATAGAAAGCAGACTCTTGATTTGATTTTCGATTGGAGATGTTTGATGTGAGTCTGGAAGGAGAGTTTGCAGTCTAGCCAGACACCTAGGTACTTATAGATGTCCACATATTCAAGGTCGGAACCATCCAGGGTGGTGATGCTAGTCGGGCATGCGGGTGCAGGCAGCGATCGGTTGAAAAGCATGCATTTGGTTTTACTCGCGTTTAAGAGCAGTTGAACCAGGCAAGGCAGTCATCCGAGAAACCGAGGCTATTGAGTCTGCCGATAAGAATATGGTGATTGACAGAGTCGAAAGCCTTGGCGAGGTCGATGAAGACGGCTGCACAGTACTGTCTTTTATCGATGGCGGTTATGATATCGTTTAGTACCTTGAGCGTGGCTGAGGTGCACCCGTGACCGGCTCGGAAACCAGATTGCACAGCGGAGAAGGTACGGTGGGATTCGAGATGGTCAGTGACCTGTTTGTTGACTTGGCTTTCAAAGACCTTAGATAGGCAGGGCAGGATGGATATAGGTCTATAGCAGTTTGGGTCCAGGGTGTCTCCCCCTTTGAAGAGGGGGATGACTGCGGCAGCTTTCCAATCCTTGGGGATCTCAGACGATATGAAAGAGAGGTTGAACAGGCTGGTAATAGGGGTTGCGACAATGGCGGCAGATAGTTTCAGAAATAGAGGGTCCAGATTGTCAAGCCCAGCTGATTTGTACGGGTCTAGGTTTTGCAGCTCTTTCAGAACATCTGCTATCTGGATTTGGGTAAAGGAGAACCTGGAGAGGCTTGGGCGAGGAGCTGCGGCGGGGGCGGAGCTGTTGGCCGAGGTTGGAGTAGCCAGGCGGAAGGCATGGCCAGCCGTTGAGAAGTGCTTATTGAAGCTTTCGATAATCGTGGATTTATCGGTGGAGACCGTGTTACCTAGCCTCAGTGCAGTGGGCAGCTGGGAGGAGGTGCTCTTGTTCTCCATGGACTTCACAGTGTCCCAGAACTTTTGGAGTTGGAGCTACAGGATGCAAACTTCTGCCTGAAGAAGCTGGCCTTAGCTTTCCTGACTGACTGCGTGTATTGGTTCCTGACTTCCTGAACAGTTGCATATCACGGGGCTATTCGATGCTATTGCAGTCCGCCACAGGATGTTTTTGTGCTGGTCGAGGGCAGTCAGGTCTGGAGTGAACCAAGGGCTGTATCTGTTCTTGGTTCTGCATTTTTTGAACGGAGCATGCTTATCTAAAATGGTGAGGAAGTTACTTTTAAAGAATGACCAGGCATCCTCAACTGACGGGATGAGGTCAATGTCCTTCCAGGATACCCGGGCCAGGTCGATTAGAAAGGCCTGCTCACAGAAGTGTTTTAGGGAGCGTTTGACAGTGATGAGGGGTGGTCGTTTGACTGCGGCTCCGTGGCGGATACAGGCAATGAGGCAGTGATCGCTGAGATCCTGGTTGAAGACAGCGGAGGTGTATTTGGAGGGCCAGTTGGTCAGGATGACGTCTATGAGGGTGCCCTTGTTTACAGAGTTAGGGTTGTACCTGGTGGGTTCCTTGATGATTTGAGTGAGATTGAGGGCATCTAGCTTACATTGTAGGACTGCCGGGGTGTTAAGCATATCCCAGTTTAGGTCACCTAACAGAACAAACTCTGAAGCTAGATGGGGGGCGATCAATTCACAAATGGTGTCCAGGGCACAGCTGGGAGCTGAGGGTGGCCGGTAGCAGGCGGCAACAGTGAGAGACTTATTTCTGGAGAGGGTAATTTTCAAAATTAGTAGTTCGAACTGTTTGGGTATGGACCTGGAAAGTATGACATTACTTTGCAGGCTATCTCTGCAGTAGACTGCAACTCCGCCCCCTTTGGTAGTTCTATCTTGACGGAAGATGTTATAGTTGGGTATGGAAATCTCTGAATTTTTGGTGGCCTTCCTGAGCCAGGATTCAGACACGGCAAGGACATCAGGGTTAGCAGAGTGTGCTAAAGCAGTGAGTAAAACAAACTTAGGGAGGAGGCTTCTGATGTTGACATGCATAAAACCAATGCTTTTTCGATCACAGAAGTCAACAAATGAGGGTACCTGGGGACATGCAGGGCCTGGGTTTACCTCCACATCACCTGCGGAACAGAGAAGGAGTAGTATGAGGGTGCGGCTAAAGGCTATCAAAACTGGTCGCCTAGAGCGTTGGGGGCAGAGGATAAGAGGAGCAGGTTTCTGGGCATGGTAGAATATATTCAGGGCATAATGCGCAGACAGGGGTATGGTGGGGTGCGGGTACAGCGGAGGTAAGCCCAGGCACTGGGTGATGATGAGACAGGTTGTATCTCTGGACATGCTGGTTGTAATGGGTGAGGTCACCGCATGTGTGGGAGGTGGGACAAAGGAGGTAACAGGGGTATGCAGAGTGGGTCTAGGGGCTCCATTGTGAACTAAAACAATTATAACTAACCTGAACAACAGTATACAAGGCATATTGACATCTGAGAGAGACATACAGCGAGGCATACAGTAGTCACAGGTGTTGAATTTGGAAAGCTAGCTAAAAACAGTAGGCGAGGCTAATCCGCTAGCACAACAAACAGCAGGTAAAATGGCGTTGACTAGGCAACGGGGCCGACAGGTAAGACAAACAAGCAGAAAGGAGTACCGTGATTAATGGACAGTCCAGCGTGCGTCAGCTATGTAGCCAAGAGATCAGTGTCCAGGGGGCAGCGGTGGATGGGCAGGGGGGCTGGCGAGTGTTATCCAGGTTTTTTTTAAACTAACAATGACTAACTAGCTTGTAGCTAGTTAGCTGGTTAGCGTCTGGAGGTTCTTGAGTGTGTCATAAAAATAAAAATAAGAGTAAAAGTAATAGCGATTCCGTATCACATTGGGTGAGGCAGGTTTCCGGAAGGTATAAACAAATTCAAAATCAAAAAGAGATAGAAAGTAAATGGGGTCAGAGAGTGATTGGGACGCGGTGGTTCAGACGGTTAGCAGGCCTGTGCTAACAAGCTAACAGTTCGTAGGCCCGAGCTAGACAAGGTAGCAGTTAGCGGACCGGAGCTTGACAAGCTAGCCGTTAGCAGGCCGAATTAGCAAGCAGGGAGATAGCGAGGGCTAGAGAGTTAACCTTGGGGGACGTCGCGATGGGGTGAGTCTGTTTATTCCTCTTCATGCGGTGAGCTGGAGATACAGCGATTCAGAAAGCTCGCGGGCCTTGGCCAGCAGATGGATCTTTGGCGATGTCGCAGCGGAAAAGCCTGTTGAAACCCCTCGGACGATTATGTCGGCGGACCAGTCGTGATGGATCGGCGGGGCTCCGTGTCGGCAGTAAAGGGTCAGTAGAGGGTCCAGGCCAATTGGCAAATTAGGTATTTTTGGACCTCTTCGGCTAGTCGGGAGATGGGCTTAGCTCGAGGCTAGCTCCAGGCTAACTGGTGCTTGCTCTGGGACAGAGACGTTAGCCAGGAGTAGCCACTCGGATTGCAGCTAGCTATTTACGATGATCCGGTATAAAGGTTCAGAGCTTGCGGTAGGAATCCGGAGATGTGGTAGAGAAAAAGCAGTCTGATATGCTTTGGGTAGATGTCGCGCTGGTGTCCTAGTTAGCGTTGAAGACCGCTAGCAGTGGCTAGCTAGTAGCTAGTTAGCGGCTAGCTTCTGATGAGGGTTCCGATTCTAAAGTATAGAAAAAGCAGATCCGTACCACATTGGGTGATGCGGGTTGCAGGAGAGTATATTCAGCCTGTAGTTGGAAAGTGAGATTAAAATATGTACGAAATATATACAGAAAAAAAAAAACGAGGAAAAACTATATTTACACTATACAGGACGGGACAAGACAAAACACACGTCCGACTGCTACGCCATCTTGGATCACATATATCAGTGTGTTGCTCCAGGACAATCTCACTCAGGTTATGTGGCGGTAAGAGCAAACAGGTAGAAAAGAGGTGGGCATAGCTCACCTTAGCCCTACCTTTGGGAAACACATGATGATTTGCGCCTAAAGGGGAGAGTGGAGTTCTCTGGTGCTTCCACAGAAAATAATCCTCCACAGAGGATTCCTCCTTCACTATAACATATGTGGAGATGACTGATGCTGGGAACTACACCTGTATCCTGACAGCCTTCCCCGCCAGTTCATTTGAGGGAAGCGCCACCCTCACTGTACTTGGTGAGTCCGTAACTGCAGGACCAGGATTGGAGCTAGGTCAGGTGGTGCATGCTGGGCAGGGGCATCCTGGACACAGACACCCCGAACGGGACCCAGGGCGGTGGCTGGGTCAGGTGAATCTGTACTCTCAGTAGCTAGTGACAGTGCTATGGCTTGGTCCCCTGATGGGCCCAGGTCAGGGCTGGACCGGTCATTGGAGGTAGCAGCAGGTGGGTTCAGTGCAGCTGGAGGGTCCCCTAGTGTAGCTCGCCGGGTAACTTTGGCTGGTGATGATCTGGTGGCAGATAGGAATAGGGTCCAGTCAGGAACTTAGGCTCACTACCGTGTGGCAATGCTGCTGGAATCGCATTGGCCACCTGAGCCGGGGGAGAGGGTTTCCCCATACAAAACAGTAGTGGAAGGGAGATCGGGTATGACATCTGGTGTGGGCTCAGTCTCCGTAGCAGGCAACTCCTGAGGACCAGCAGGAGCCGAGGACATGACTTGTCCCTGCCCGTCTCAGCCACAGCCGTGCCCGACAACGGTCCCGGGTCTGGATAGGCAATGACCAGTGGTGTAAAGTATTTAAGTACAAATACTTTAAAGCACTGCTTAAGTAGTTTTTGGGAGTATCTGTACTTTACTTTACTACTTATATCTTTGACAACTTTTGCTTTTACTCCAAAATGGTGTACTTTTTACTCCATACATTTGTCCTGACACCAAACGTACTTGTTACATTTTGAATGCTTAGCAGGACAGGAAAATGGTCCAATACACACACTTTTCAAGAAAACACCCCTAGTCATCCCTACTGCCTCTGACCTGGCACTCACTAAACACAAATGCTTTGTTTGTAAATGATGTTTGACTATTGGAGTGTGCCCCTGGTTACCTGTAAACTTAAATAACAACAAATAGCGCCATCTGGTTCTTAATATAAGGAATGTGAAATTATGTACTTTTACTTTTGATACTTAGGCTTACATATTTCAATTATTGTTTAGCGGATGGCCAGCCTCACTTTTCTCCACACCCCGGTTGATGCCCAAGAGACCAAACAGCTTCAGATCACGCGCTCAGATCATGTTCAAGCCTCGGATTGGACAGTGAAACACACAGGCTCCCACCTGCAGGCGACGTGCAGATGTTTAATTTCTCTCTCATGCCATCATGGCTGAAGCCAGTGCAAATTCCTGCTATTTATGTGTCCAGGTTAAACGTGGGACGTCCCTCATTATAAACAAACAGTGGGTTAAATTCATGGTTATTGCATCATGTTCAGATCTATTAGAATCGATTCTAATGTGTTTTATGCACTATAGCCCGTTACCATATATGTGATTGAATATTATCTTGTGTGGATGTATGTGTTATGCAAAACATAGCTGACTTGAGGCATTGTTAACAGTTTCAGGGCCATTGGCCTTTCTCATGATGGAAAAATACAGAATAACAAGAAGACAGGCACTGTGCAATGAGTTGGGGGAACATTCAGAACGTAGTGTTGCGAGAACAAACGGTCTTTTGTTAGATAACAGGAGCCAGGTGCCTGATAACTGCATATTCTACACAGCTACAACGACTGACCGCTGAAGCGCTTAGGGGGCTGGGACCAGCCTCTGCGCCAACAATCAACGATAGGCTGGGTGAGTCTAAACCACGCCCAGTCTCTACTCTGACAGGCCGGCTCGGAAGCAGGAACTATTTCTGTCAGAGTATATTTATAATATCTTTGTCAAGAACAAGTCAGTTCTCTAGTTTGCCCTGCGAGGTGGGACAGAGAGCCCATATATACGAAAATTGCATTTACCACTTATTGCTTAGCTAATAAAAAATACATAGTATACAATCGGTGACTCAATGTCATATTTATCCTGATACCAGATTCGAATTAACGCAACTCTAACATAGACGAAACAACAATGTAATGTAACCAATTGACTGGCCAGAGATCAGGGCATTCATCAGCAAAGATGCAGTGCTGATAGTATTTTGGACAACCAAATTGAAGTGAAAATGATTGATGAAATAGAAGTGTCAGCTGTATGGTGAATTGCAATTCATAACTTACATTTTACTGGTACTACCAGTAGTAGTAGGCTAACGGATAACACCACGACAGAATGCGTTTGAAATGATACGCCGCCGAGAAAAGCTAGCATGTCCAGGAAAGTACATCGTCAGTGGCACACACACACACACTTCGCGCAGATCAGCAGGTGGGGGCTTTTCATGGAAGCCAGACGAGACCATCGAAGGATGATGCGGTGATCAAAGTTACTGGGCTGGACTTTAGTTACTCTTGCTCTATATAAATTGATGCTTTAAATTGTGCATGTTACAAACACATTTTATTTTTATTTTGATGATGACAGGTTATACTCTATGGCTGGATTTATAATTTTTTTCCAATGCAACATTAATTTGTCAGACCTAACTAGATTGACCCTCTTTCTACAATACCTAGTCTATGAGAGGCCTAATCATATTTGTATGAATATTTTGTTAATGCCTAGGCTATAGAGATCAATTCAGGTAATGAACTCATTATTATTCATCAACATTTTAATTTGATTACAATTATTTATTTTCAATAATTCTTGAATTTGTTAGGCTATACAATTAAGTAGATTCATGAACTGATAAAACATTCATACATTATGTTTTTTTTCAAGAATTTTTGAATATGATAGGATGTATAATAGAATGCAATATTCTACGTGAATAATGTTCATTGATATTAATTTGTGTATTAAAAATAATAATCAGTCTGAAATTGAATATTTCTCCTATTGTTCATGTCCATATAGCCTAGGACAATGTGGTAAAGTATTGTTATTCCAGATCCACTTAATGTAGAGTGGGGAGAACTAGTATTTGATACACTGCCGATTTTGCAGGTTTTCCTACTGACAAAGCATGTAGAGGTCTGTAATTTTTTATCATAGGTACACATCAACTGTGAGAGACGGAATCTAAAACAAAAATCCAGAAAATCACATTGTATGATTTTTAAGTAATTAATTTGCATTTTATTGCATGACATAAGCATTTGATCACCTACCAACCAGTAAGAATTCCGTCTCTCACAGACCTGTTAGTTTTTCTTTAAGAAGCCCTCCTGTTATCCACTCATTACCTGTATTAACTGCACCTGTTTGAACTCGTTACCTGTATAAAAGACATCTGTCCACACACTCAATCAAACAGACTCCAACCTCTCCACAATGGCCAAGACCAGAGAGCTGTGTAAGGACATCAGGGATAAAATTGTAGACCTGCACCAGGCGGGGATGGGCTACAGGACAATAGGCAAGCAGCTTGGTGAGAAGGCAACAACTGTTTGCGCAATTATTAGAAAATGGAAGAAGTTCAAGATGACGGTCAATCCACCTCGGTCTGGGGCTCCATGCAAGATCTCACCTCGTGGGGCATCAATGATCATGAGGAAGGTGAGGGATCAGCCCAGAACTACATGGTATGACCTGGTCAATGATCTGAAGAGAGCTGGGACCACAGTCTCAAAGAAAACAATTAGTAACACACTACACCGTCATGGATTAAAATCCTGCAGCACACACAAGGTCCCCCTGCTCAAGTCAGCGCATGTCCAGGCCCGTCTGAAGTTTGCCAATGACAATCTGGATGATCCAGAGGAGGAATGGGAGAAGGTCATGTGGTCTGATGAGACTAAAATAGAGCTTTTTGGTCTAAACTCCACTCGCCGTGTTTGGAGGAAGAAGAAGGATGAGTACAACCCCAAGAACACCATCCCAACCGTGAAGCATGGAGGTGGAAACATCATTCTTTGGGGATGCTTTTCTACAAAGGGTACAGGACTGCACCATATTGAGGGGAGGATGGATGGGACCATGTATCGCAAGATCTTGGCCAACAACCCCCTTACCTCAGTAAGAGCATTGAAGATGGGTCGTGGCTGGGTCTTCCAGCATGACAACGACCCGAAACACACAGCCAAGGTAACTAAGGAGTGGCTCCGTAAGAAGCATCTCAAGGTCCTGGAGTGGCCTAGCCAGTCTCCAGACCTGAACCCAATAGAAAATCTTTGGAGGGAGCTGAAAGTCCATATTGCCCAGCGACAGCCCCAAAACCTGAAGGATCTGGAGAAGGTCTGTATGGAGGAGTGGGCCAAAATCCCTGCTGCAGTGTGTGCAAACCTGGTCAAGAACTACAGGAAACGTATGATCTCTGTAATTGCAAACAAAGGTTTCTGTACCAAATATTAAGTTCTGCTTTTCTGATGTATCAAATACTTATGTCGTGCAATAAATGCAAATGAATTACTTAAAAATCTTACAATGTGATTTTATGGATTTTTGTTTTAGATTCCGTCTCTCACAGTTGAAGTATACCTATGATAAACATTACAGAGCTCTACATGCTTTGTAAGTAGGAAAACCTGCAAAATCAGCAGTGTATCAAATACTTGTTCTCCCCACTGTATATACATATATATTGTTGTTTATTTCCGCTCACCTCACTAATTCTGGGATGAGACTCCGTTAAACAGTGAATCAATTTTGTCTGGCCTAAATTATATTTTAGCAATTACATTTACTTTAGATACTTAAGTATATTTAAAATGAAATACTTTTATACTTTTACTCAAGTACTATTTTACTGGGTGACTTTCACTTTTACTTGAGTCATTTTATAGTATGACAGTTGGGTACTTTTTCCACCACTGAGAGTCTCACCCAAGGATCACAGTCACACCTGGCAATGGTGCTGGGCCCGAGGAGACAACTTCCTGCTGTCCCATGTTCTCCACTGCAACCTGTTGAAGAGGGCTCCTCTGACAGGAGCAAACCTGGGATCTGGTCTTCTGTTGCATAATGCCAATAAGGCTCTGTTTATCACAGGATGTTGGTGGCACTTTAATTGGGGAGAACGGGCTCATGTTAATGACTGGAGTGGAATCAGTGGAATGGTATCAAATACTGTAGATGGTTTCCATGTGTTTGATGCCATTCAATTTCGTATAAGCTGTTCTCCCCTCAGCATCCTCCTGTGCTGTATATTCTGCTCAATACCGGTAATACAGTACTTCCTGTACTCCATATGACTTATGCAGCGATGTCCAAGGCGCTGCAACTCCCTGGTACTCCAACGTAGAAGAATTATCCACACGCTGGGTTGTTGGGATGCAACCCCACCTGGTGCTGAGTAGTATCCCACAGGTGGCGTACAGGGGACATAAGGTCCAAGCTGCACCATCAGCAGGCATGGAGCTCCCATAGACTCCAGAGAGGGGGTATAAAACATCTGGTAGTAGTCCACTGGATACCCCGGAGCCATACTCCACTGGACCGCCGGTGGGTAGTGTGGAAAGCACCCTGTGTGGTCTCTCTGGACCTCCATACCGTAGTGATGTCAGCAAAGTCACATATCCAGAGAGATAAAGGACCATGAAAGAGAGTGACCTGGCTCTACGTATTTTACTGGTTTGTGACTCCGCCCACAGTTAGAGGGGAATTAAGCAGCGCAAGAGTTAACACGCACAGGAACCCAAGAGTTAACACACACAGGAACCCAGGAGTTAACACGCACAGGAACCCAGGAGTTAACACACAGGAACCCAAGAGTTAACACGCACAGGAACCCAAGAGTTAACACTCACAGGAACCCAGGAGTTAACACGCACAGGAACCCAGGAGTTAACACGCACAGGAACCCAGGAGTTAACACGCACAGGAACCAAAGAGTTAACACGCACAGGAACCCAGCAGTTAACACGCACAGGAACCCAGGAGTTAACACGCACAGGAACCCAGGAGTTAACACGCACAGGAACCCAAGAGTTAACACGCACAGGAACCAAAGAGTTAACACGCACAGGAACCCAGGAGTTAACACACAGGAACCCAAGAGTTAACACGCACAGGAACCCAAGAGTTAACACGCACAGGAACCCAGGAGTTAACACGCACAGGAACCCAGGAGTTAACACGCACAGGAACCCAGGAGTTAACACGCACAGGAACCAAAGAGTTAACACGCACAGGAACCCAGCAGTTAACACGCACAGGAACCCAGGAGTTAACACGCACAGGAACCCAGGAGTTAACACGCACAGGAACCCAAGAGTTAACACGCACAGGAACCAAAGAGTTAACACGCACAGGAACCAAAGAGTTAACACGCAAAGGAATTGTATTTAAACACACTGAGGATGATTAACATGGGGATGCACATGGGGATGAATAGTGGGAATTGCACTGGTTCTGTAATGGGCAGATGTAATGAATTCACACATACCCAATGAATACACCAGGGCACAAATGTACAGATTCAGAATCTTACATAATATAAGTAAGGACTGTATAGATTCCATGTCTTCTGTTTGCTTAAAATGAGTGCTATTCAACAGTGGCGTTTTTAGCATCTAAATCTTGGTGGGGCAAAAGAAAACTAAGTGGGATGCATGCCAGCAAAACCACTACACAACACAACACAACACTAAACAATACATTATTTGCACTATAACAGAGACAAACAGCACCCACACACTGTTAGGGCCTACATAAATCTGTTCCAACAGCAGTCCAAACATCTTACCACTGCTACACCTGACTATTAGCGGAGCCTTGTCTGGCACCGAATTCAGCCTCATTTACTGCCTTTAAAAAAAATTGACTGACTTGCTTAAACAAATGTGGTTTCTAATAGAAATTGAGATGTTGTAACGGTCGTCGTATGAAGAGGGTGTGGACCAAAGCGCAGCGTGGTACGTGTTCATGATTTTGATTAAACTGAACACTAAAACACAAAACAACAACGTGAATTAACGAAAACGAACCAGTTCTGTCTGGTGCAGACACAAAAACAGAAAACAACTACCAACAAAAACCCTGTGGGGAAAAGCTACCTAAGTATGGTTCTCAATCAGAAACAACGATAGACAGCTATCCCTGATTGAGAACCGGCTCTGGTGAGGGACGTGAACCCCACTCCACCTCTGGCTCGGCCCACTTAGGTAACGCCTCTAGAGCGGGGACCCTCAACGCCGACCCCGGACTGAAAAGCCCTCGTAGAGAGCCCCGGACTGGAGGGTGCCACTGGAACGGAGGGCGCCATTGGAACGAAGAGCGCCACTGGAACGAAGGGCATCTCCGGACAGGAGGGCAGCTCCAGACAGGAGGGCAGCTCTTGACAGGAGGGCAGCTCCTGACAGGAGGGCGAACCTGGAGGGAGGAGACGCAGAGACAGCCTGGTGCGTGGGGATGCCACAGGGCCCACCAGGCTGGGGAGACCTACAGGAGGCCTGGTGCGTGGAGGAGGCAACGGATGAACCGGGCTGTGGGGGAGCACTGGAGCCCTAGTGCGCTGCCTAGGCACCACTCCTCCAGACGAATGCCCACTTTGGCCCGGCCCCTCCAGAGTGCAGGCACAGGTCGAACCGGTCTGTGGGGGAGCACTGGAGATCTGGTGCTTACCACTCCCACCTCTCCATTAGGCTCAATGCCCACTTTCGCCCGGCACGGGCAGAGCGCAGGCATAGATAAACTGAACCCTCCCAGCGCCCTGGAGACACAGTACGCAGAGCCAGTGCAGGATACCCTGGGCAGAAACGGCGTACCGGAGACCAAACGCACTGAGCTGGCACAATCCGCCCTAGCTGGATAACCACTCTCGCTTGGCACTTGCGGGGGGCTGGCCAACAGCGCTCCGGGCTATGAGCGCGCACTGGAGACACCATGCACTTCACCGCATAACACGGTGCCTGACCAGTACCACAATGCTTCCAGGAGCACGGGGAGTTGGCTCAGGTCTATTGCCTGATTCCGCCAATCTCCCCGTGTGCCCCCCCAGCCTGCTGTGCTGCCTTGCCCCATATCGCCACCGCTCAGCTTTAGCTGCCTCCAGTTCTTCTTTGGGGCGGCGATAATCCCCAGCCTGTCTCCAGGGTCCCTGTCCGTCCAATATCTCCTCCCAAGTCCAGGGGTCCTGAACCCTCTGCTCCTCGTTACCACGCTGCTTGGTCCATTTGTGGTGGGTAGTTCTGTAACGGTCGTCGTATGAAGAAGGTGTGGACCAAAGCGCAGCGTTGTACGTCAAAAATCAAATCAAATCAAATCAAATGTATTTATATAGCCCTTCGTACATCAGCTGATATCTCAAAGTGCTGTACAGAAACCCAGCCTAAAACCCCAAACAGCAAACAATGCAGGTGTAAAAGCACGGTGGCTCGGAAAAACTCCCTAGAAAGGCCAAAACCTAGGAAGAAACCTAGAGAGGAACCAGGCTATGTGGGGTGGCCAGTCCTCTTCTGGCTGTGCCGGGTAGAGATTATAACAGAACATGGCCAAGATGTTCAAATGTTCATAAATGACCAGCATGGTCGAATAATAATAAGGCAGAAAAGTTGAAACTGGAGCAGCAGCACAGTCAGGTGGACTGGGGACAGCAAGGAGTCATCATGTCAGGTAGTCCTGGGGCACGGTCCTAGGGCTCAGGTCCTCCGAGAGAGAGAAAGAAAGAGAGAATTAGAGAGAGCATATGTGGGGTGCCCAGTCCTCTTCTGGCTGTGCCGGGTGGAGATTATAACAGAACGTGGCCAAGATGTTCAAATGTTCATAAATGACCAGCATGGTCGAATAATAGTAAGGCAGAACAGTTGAAACTGGAGCAGCAGCATGGCCAGGTGGACTGGGGACAGCAAGGAGTCATCATGTCAGGTAGTCCTGGGACATGGTCCTAGGGCCCAGGCCAGTTGAAACTGGAGCAGCAGCATGGCCAGGTGGACTGGGGACAGCAAGGAGTCATCATGTCAGGTAGTCCTGGGGCATGGTCCTAGGGCTCAGGTCCTCCGAGAGAGAGAAAGAAAGAGAGAAGGAGAGAATTAGAGAACGTACACTTAGATTCACACAGGACACCGAATAGGACAGGAGAAGTACTCCAGATATAACAAACTGACCCTAGCCCCCCGACACATAAACTACTGCAGCATAAATACTGGAGGCTGAGACAGGAGGGGTCAGGAGACACTGTGGCCCCATCCGAGGACACCCCCGGACAGGGCCAAACAGGAAGGATATAACCCCACCCACTTTGCCAAAGCACAGCCCCCACACCACTAGAGGGATATCTTCAACCACCAACTTACCATCCTGAGACAAGGCCGAGTATAGCCCACAAAGATCTCCGCCACGGCACAACCCAAGGGGGGCGCCAACCCAGACAGGCTGACCACAACAGTGAATCAACCCACTCAGGTGACGCACCCCCCCCAGGGACGGCATGAGAGAGCCCCAGTAAGCCAGTGACTCAGGCCCCGTAACAGGGTTAGAGGCAGAGAATCCCAGTGGAAAGAGGGGAACCGGCCAGGCAGAGACAGCAAGGGCGGTTCGTTGCTCCAGAGCCTTTCCGTTCACCTTCCCACTCCTGGGCCAGACTACACTCAATCATATGACCCACTGAAGAGATGAGTCTTCAGTAAAGACTTAAAGGTTGAGACCGAGTTTGCGTCTCTGACATGGGTAGGCAGACCGTTCCATAAAAATGGAGCTCTATAGGAGAAAGCCCTGCCTCCAGCTGTTTGCTTAGAAATTCTAGGGACAATTAGGAGGCCTGCGTCTTGTGACCGTAGCGTACGTGTAGGTATGTACGGCAGGACCAAATCAGAGAGATAGGTAGGAGCAAGCCCATGTAATGCTTTGTAGGTTAGCAGTAAAACCTTGAAATCAGCCCTTGCTTTGACAGGAAGCCAGTGTAGAGAGGCTAGCACTGGAGTAATATGATCAAATTTTTTGGTTCTAGTCAGGATTCTAGCAGCCGTATTTAGCACTAACTGAAGTTTATTTAGTGCTTTATCCGGGTAGCCGGAAAATAGAGCATTGCAGTAGTCTAACCTAGAAGTGACAAAAGCATGGATTAATTTTTCTGCATCGTGTTCATGATTTTGATTAAACTGGACACTAAAACACAAAACAACAACGTGAATTAACGAAAACGAAACAGTTCTGTCTGGTGCAGACACAAAAACAGAAAACAACTACCAACAAAAACCCTGTGGGGAAAAGCTACCTAAGTATGGTTCTCAATCAGAGACAACGATAGACAGCTATCCCTGATTGAGAACCATACCCGGCCAAAACAAAGAAATACAAACACATAGAAAAAGAACATAGAATGCCCACCCAAATCACACCCTGACCAACCCAAAAATAGAGACATAAAAAGCTCTCTACGGTCAGGGCGTGACAGATGTAAAAACTATGGCATAAGGGGACAACAAGCGGATAAGAGGCAATCGGTAATTTCAATGAAGACATTAATGAGCGAGCTAGGACTGATGTAGTTAATATAACATTTGTTTAGCACTTTTTAAACGTACGGCGACAGAATTCCGAACATGGGCCGTTCTTACAGTGTTCTCCTTGTACACCAAGTCAGTGTTTTGTGTTGGGAAGTGGGGGGGACACAACTCTGGTGTGGGCCAAGGGACTGTTGGATACCTTTCTACAAAAAACTGCCCGAATAACAATAGCTTTGATAAGAACAATAGGACCCACAAGTGATAAGCATAGAGATACATATAAATAATGTTACATAGGTAAATATATAACATGTAATGTGTTATTTTAATTCTGTGGATAATTATATAAATGCCTAGTAAGTGATGTAATAGGCATTGAGGTTAATAGGCACTGTGCCTGTGTTGACTTAAGGAACATGAACTCAATCCCCATCAGAATTATTGACCTCTCATACTCACTTACAGTCAACAGTGAGGAAGACTCAGTGGAGGCAGGACAGGGTGGTACAGTATGTTCTGGATGGAGGAAGATAGTGGAGGCAGGACAGAGTGGTACAGTATGTTCTGGATGGAGGAAGATAGTGGAGGCAGGACAGAGTGGTACAGTATGTTCTGGATGGAGGAAGATAGTGGAGGCAGGACAGGATGGTACAGTATGTTCTGGATGGAGGAAGACTCAGTGGAGGCAGGACAGGATGGTACAGTATGTTCTGGATAGAGGAAGATAGTGGAGGCAGGACAGAGTGGTACAGTATGTTCTGGATGGAGGAAAACTCAGTGGAGGCAGGACAGGGTGGTACAGTATGTTCTGGTTGGAGGAAGATAGTGGAGGCAGGACAGAGTGGTACAGTATGTTCTGGATGGAGGAAGATAGTGGAGGAGCAGGACAGAGTGGTACAGTATGTTCTGGATGGAGGAAGATAGTGGAGGCAGCACAGAGTGGTACAGTATGTTCTGGATGGAGGAAGATAGTGGAGGCAGGACAGAGTGGTACAGTATGTTCTGGTTGGAGGAAGATAGTGGAGGCAGGACAGAGTGGTACAGTATGTTCTGGATGGAGGAAAACTCAGTGGAGGAGCAGGACAGAGTGGTACAGTATGTTCTGGATGGAGGAAAACTCAGTGGAGGCAGGACAGAGTGGTACAGTATGTTCTGGATGGAGGAAGATAGTGGAGGCAGGACAGAGTGGTACAGTATGTTCTGGATGGAGGAAGATAGTGGAGGAGCAGGACAGAGTGGTACAGTATGTTCTGGATGGAGGAAGATAGTGGAGGCAGGACAGAGTGGTACAGTATGTTCTGGATGGAGGAAGATAGTGGAGGCAGGACAGAGTGGTACAGTATGTTCTGGATGGAGGAAGATAGTGGAGGCAGGACAGAGTGGTACAGTATGTTCTGGATGGAGGAAGATAGTGGAGGCAGGACAGGATGGTACAGTATGTTCTGGTTGGAGGAAGATAGTGGAGGCAGGACAGGATGGTACAGTATGTTCTGGATGGAGGAAGATAGTGGAGGCAGGACAGGATGGTACAGTATGTTCTGGATGGAGGAAGACTCAGTGGAGGCAGGACAGGGTGGTACAGTATGTTCTGGATGGAGGAAGACAGTGGAGGAGCAGGACAGAGGGGTGCAGTATGTTCTGGATGGAGGAAGATAGTGGAGGCAGGACAAAGTGGTACAGTATGTTCTGGATGGAGGAAGATAGTGGAGGCAGGACAGAGTGGTACAGTATGTTCTGGATGGAGGAAGATAGTGGAGGCAGGACAGAGTGGTGCAGTATGTTCTGGTTGGAGGAAGATAGTGGAGGCAGGACAGAGTGGTACAGTATGTTCTGGATGGAGGAAGACAGTGGAGGAGCAGGACAGAGGGGTGCAGTATGTTCTGGATGGAGGAAGATAGTGGAGGCAGGACAGAGTGGTACAGTATGTTCTGGATGGAGGAAGATAGTGGAGGCAGGACAGAGTGGTACAGTATGTTCTGGATGGAGGAAGATAGTGGAGGCAGGACAGAGTGGTGCAGTATGTTCTGGATGGAGGAAGATAGTGGAGGCAGGACAGAGTGGTACAGTATGTTCTGGATGGAGGAAGATAGTGGAGGCAGGACAGAGTGGTACAGTATGTTCTGGATGGAGGAAGATAGTGGAGGCAGGACAGAGTGGTACAGTATGTTCTGGATGGAGGAAGATAGTGGAGGAGCAGGACAGAGTGGTACAGTATGTTCTGGATGGAGGAAGATAGTGGAGGCAGGACAGAGTGGTACAGTATGTTCTGGATGGAGGAAGATAGTGGAGGAGCAGGACAGAGTGGTGCAGTATGTTCTGGATGGAGGAAGACAGTGGAGGAGCAGGACAGAGTGGTACAGTATGTTCTGGATGGAGGAAGATAGTGGAGGAGCAGGACAGAGTGGTACAGTATGTTCTGGATGGAGGAAGATAGTGGAGGCAGGACAGAGTGGTACAGTATGTTCTGGATGGAGGAAGATAGTGGAGGAGCAGGACAGAGTGGTACAGTATGTTCTGGATGGAGGAAGACAGTGGAGGAGCAGGACAGAGTGGTACAGTATGTTCTGGATGGAGGAAGATAGTGGAGGAGCAGGACAGAGTGGAACAGTATGTTCTGGATGGAGGAAGATAGTGGAGGCAGGACAGAGTGGTACAGTATGTTCTGGATGGAGTAAAACTCAGTGAAGGAGCAGGACAGAGTGGTACAGTATGTTCTGGATGGAGGAAGATAGTGGAGGCAGGACAGAGTGGTACAGTATGTTCTGGATGGAGGAAAACTCAGTGGAGGAGCAGGACAGAGTGGTACAGTATGTTCTGGATGGAGGAAAACTCAGTGGAGGCAGGACAAAGTGGTACAGTATGTTCTGGATGGAGGAAAACTCAGTGGAGGAGCAGGACAGAGTGGTACAGTATGTTCTGGATGGAGGAAAACTCAGTGGAGGAGCAGGACCGAGTGGTGCAGTATGTTCTGGATGGAGGAAGACAGTGGAGGAGCAGGACAGAGTGGTGCAGTATGTTCTGGATAGAGGAAGACAGTGGAGGAGCAGGACAGAGTGGTGCAGTATGTTCTGGATGGAGGAAGACAGTGGAGGAGCAGGACAGAGTGGTACAGTATGTTCTGGATGGAGGAAGATAGTGGAGGAGCAGGACAGAGTGGTACAGTATGTTCTGGATGGAGGAAGATAGTGGAGGCAGGACAGAGTGGTACAGTATGTTCTGGATGGAGTAAAACTCAGTGAAGGAGCAGGACAGAGTGGTACAGTATGTTCTGGATGGAGGAAGACAGTGGAGGAGCAGGACAGAGTGGTGCAGTATGTTCTGGATGGAGGAAGACAGTGGAGGAGCAGGACAGAGTGGTGCAGTATGTTCTGGATGGAGGAAGATAGTGGAGGCAGGACAGAGTGGTACAGTATGTTCTGGATGGAGGAAGATAGTGGAGGCAGGACAGAGTGGTACAGTATGTTCTGGATGGAGGAAGATAGTGGAGGAGCAGGACAGAGTGGTACAGTATGTTCTGGATGGAGGAAGATAGTGGAGGCAGGACAGAGTGGTGCAGTATGTTCTGGATGGAGGAAGATAGTGGAGGCAGGACAGAGTGGTACAGTATGTTCTGGATGGAGGAAGACTCAGTGGAGGCAGGACAGAGTGGTACAGTATGTTCTGGATGGAGGAAGATAGTGGAGGAGCAGGACAGAGTGGTACAGTATGTTCTGGATGGAGGAAGATAGTGGAGGCAGGACAGAGTGGTACAGTATGTTCTGGATGGAGTAAAACTCAGTGAAGGAGCAGGACAGAGTGGTACAGTATGTTCTGGATGGAGGAAGATAGTGGAGGCAGGACAGAGTGGTACAGTATGTTCTGGATGGAGGAAAACTCAGTGGAGGAGCAGGACAGAGTGGTACAGTATGTTCTGGATGGAGGAAAACTCAGTGGAGGCAGGACAGAGTGGTACAGTATGTTCTGGATGGAGGAAAACTCAGTGGAGGAGCAGGACAGAGTGGTACAGTATGTTCTGGATGGAGGAAAACTCAGTGGAGGAGCAGGACCGAGTGGTGCAGTATGTTCTGGATGGAGGAAGACAGTGGAGTAGCAGGACAGAGTGGTGCAGTATGTTCTGGATAGAGGAAGACAGTGGAGGAGCAGGACAGAGTGGTGCAGTATGTTCTGGATGGAGGAAGACAGTGGAGGAGCAGGACAGAGTGGTACAGTATGTTCTGGATGGAGGAAGATAGTGGAGGAGCAGGACAGAGTGGTACAGTATGTTCTGGATGGAGGAAGATAGTGGAGGCAGGACAGAGTGGTACAGTATGTTCTGGATGGAGGAAAACTCAGTGGAGGAGCAGGACAGAGTGGTACAGTATGTTCTGGATGGAGGAAGACAGTGGAGGAGCAGGACAGAGTGGTGCAGTATGTTCTGGATGGAGGAAGACAGTGGAGGAGCAGGACAGAGTGGTGCAGTATGTTCTGGATAGAGGAAGACAGTGGAGGAGCAGGACAGAGTGGTGCAGTATGTTCTGGATGGAGGAAGACAGTGGAGGAGCAGGACAGAGTGGTGCAGTATGTTCTGGATGGAGGAAGACAGTGGAGGAGCAGGACAGAGTGGTGCAGTATGTTCTGGATGGAGGAAGACAGTGGAGGAGCAGGACAGAGTGGTGCAGTATGTTCTGGATGGAGGAAGACAGTGGAGGAGCAGGACAGAGTGGTGCAGTATGTTCTGGATGGAGGAAGACAGTGGAGGAGCAGGACAGAGGGGTACAGTATGTTCTGGATGGGCTGAGGTTGTTCAGTGCATCACATTTACTTTGTGGTGGAAGGGAGCCGCAAATAAAAATCAGTCTGAAATTATTTTTGTGAATCAACCTATAATAACATTTATGACACTTTGGTGTAAAATAATACAACTGTGACTACATAAGGCTGTCTGATACCCCAGGTTCTGAGTGAAATCCACTAAAAGCGTTTTCCATAACCAACTACATAGACATACTGCATTATCAATAACGTGTTATGCCATATTGACCATAGTCTAAAAAATGTTCCTGATAACCAATAATAGTTTAACATACATTCTTAGAAAAAGAGGTTCCTTATAGAACCAAAAAGAGTTCAATCACTTGCTTCATATATGGAACCCATGGGATAAACTGCCACCTGCAGTTATGTCATGTTAGCAAGTCCAATCCAGCAGACTACTTCAAAATAGTGAAAGCCCTCAATAATGTTGACTTGCTAAAACAGGTTTTGGTCCAAGTGTCTATATACCTCTCTGGTTATAAAGGACATCTGAATGCTCATCAAACAAACAGCTTTAAATAACAGTGGACAGGACATCAACTTCGTAATGTATTTATCCTATACATAGACAAGTCTTACATTCCTGAGTCGCCCCTAAAAGGGAGCGTGGAGTTGGCTAATGCTTTCAGAGTTAACATCACCGTCCGACAATACCCCCGGACAGGACCAAACAGACAGGAGAGAACCCCACCCACATTGCCAAAACACAGCCTCCACACCACTAGAGGGATATCTTCAACCACCGACTTACAATCCTGAGACAAGGCCGAGTATAGCCCACAAAGATCTCCCCCGCGGCACGAACCCAAGGGGGGCGCCAACCTGGACAGGAAGACCACGGCAGTGACTCAAACCACTCAAGTGACGCACCCCTCCTAGGGACAGCATGGTAGAGCCCCAGTAAGCCAGTGACTCAGCCCCCTAATAGGTTTGAGGCAGAGAATCCCAGTGGAGAGAGGCGAACCGGCCAGGCAGAGACAGCAAGGGTGGTTTGTTGCTCCAGTGCCTTTCGATTCACTTTCACACTCCTGGGCCAGGCTACACTCAATAATAGGACCTACTGAAGAGATGAGTCTTCAATAAAGACTTAAAGATTGAGACCGAGTCTGTGTCTCACATGGGTAGGCAGACCATTCCATAAAAATTGAGCTCTATAGGAGAAAGCCCTGCATCCAGCTGTTTGCTGACAAATTCTAGGGACCGTAAGGAGGCCTGCGTATTGTGACCGTAGCGTACGTGTAGGTATTTATGGCAGGACCAAATCAAAAAGATAGGTAGGAGCAAGCCCATGTAATGCTTTGTAGGTTTAGCAGTAAAACCTTGAAATCAGCCCTTGCCTTAACAGGAAGCCAGTGTAGAGAGGCTAGCACTGGAGTAATGTGATCAAAATTTGGTTCTAGTCAAGATTCTAGCAGCCGTGTTTAGCACTAACTGAAGTTTATTTAGATCTTTATCCGGGTAGCCGGAAAGTAGAGCATGCAGTAGTCTAGTCTAGTCTAAGTGACAAAAGCATGGATGAATTTCTTCTGCATCATTTTTTGGAGAGAAAGTTCCTGATTTTTGCAATGTTACAAAGATGGAAAAAAGCTATCCTTGACACAGTCTTGATATGTTCGTCAAAAGAGAGATCAGAGTCCAGAGTAACGCCGAGGTCCTTCACAGTTTTATTTGAGATGACTGTACAACTATCAAGATTAATTGTCAGATTCAACAGAAGATCTCTTTGTTTCTTGGGACCTAGAACTAGCATCTCTGTTTTGTCCGAGTTTAAAAGTAGAACATTTGCTGCCATCCACTTCCTTATGTCTGAAACACAGGCTTCCAGGAAGGGCAATTTTGGGGCTTCACCATGTTTCATTGAAATGTAAAGCTGTGTGTTGTCCGCATAGCAGTAAAAGTTGACATTGTGTTTCCCAATGACATCACCAAGAGGTAAAATATATAGTGAAAACAATAGTGGTCCTAAAACGGAGCCTTGAGGAACACTGAAACGTACAGTTGATTTGGACAAACCATCTACAGAGACAAACTGATATCTTTCCGACAGATAAAATCTAAACCAGGCCAGAACTTGTCCGTGTAGACCAATTTGTGTTTCCAATCTCTCCAAAAGAATGTGGTGATCGATGGTATCAAAAGCAGCAATAAGGCCTAGGAGCACGAGGGCAGATGCAGAGACTCGGTCTGACACCATTAAAAGGTAATTTACCACCTTCACAAGTGCAGGCTCAGTGCTATGATGGGGTCTATAACCAGACTGAAGTGTTTCGTATACATTGTTTGTCTTCAGGAAGGCAGTGAGTTGCTGCGCAACAGCTTTTTCTAAAATGTTTGAGAGGAATGGGAGATTCGATATAGGCCGATACTTTTTTATATTTTCTTGTTCAAGGTTTGGCTTTATCAAGAGAGGCTTTATTACTGCCACTTTTAGTGAATTTGGTACACATCCGGTGGATAGAGAGCCGTTTATTATGTTGAACATAGGAGGGCCAAGCACAGGAAGCAGCTCTTTCAGTAGCTTAGTTGGAATAGGGTCCAGAATGCAGCTTGAAGGATTAGAGGCCATGATTATTTTCATCATTGTGTCAAGAGATATAGTACTAAAACACTTGAGTGTCTCTCTTGATCCTAGGTCCGGGCAGAATTGTGAAGACTCTGACAACTGAGCATTGGAGAAATATGCAGATTTAAAGAGGATTCTGTAGTTTGCTTTCTAATGATCATGATCTTTTCGTCAAAGAAGTTCATGAATTTATCACTGCTGAAGTGAAAGCCATCTTCTCTTGGGGAAGGCTGCTTTTTAGTTAGCTTTGAAACAGTATCAAAAATAAATGTTGGATTGTTCTTATTTTCCTCAATTAAGTTGGAAAAATAGGATGATCAAGCAGGCGTGAGGGCTCTTCGATACTGCACGGTACTGTCTTTCAAAGCTAGTCAAAGACCGTTCCAATTTTCTCAAAGCTGACTTCAGGGCTCAGGTCTTTCCGGAAACCAGGGAGCTGTCACGGCTGTTTGAAGGAGAGGACCAAGGTGCAGCGTTGTGAGAGTCCATTATCTTTTATTAATAATAAAAAATGACGCAGACAAAACAATAAACAATACAAAAACAAACCGTGAAGCTCAAAGGCAATGTGCCATAAAGAAAGTCAACCTCCCACAAACACAGGTGGGAAAAAGGGCACCTAAGTATGGTTCCCAATCAGAGACAACAATAGACAGCTGTCCCTGGTTGAGAACCATACCCGGCCAAACACAAAGAAATAGAAAACATAGAACACAAAACATAGAATGCCCACCCCAACTCACGCCCTGACCAAACCAAAATAGAGACATAAAAAGGATCTCTAAGGTCAGGACGTGAAAGGAGAGAGTTTCTTATGACAATTTGTTTTAGTTTTTAGGGGTTCGACTGCATCTAGGGTATAACGCAAGGTTAAATTGAGTTCCTCAGTTAGGTGGTTAACTGATTTTTGTACTCTGACGTTCTTGGGTAGGTGGAGGAAGCCTGGAAGGGCATCTAGAGATCTTTGGGTTATCCGAGAATTTATAGCACAGCTTTTGATGCTCCTTGGCTGGGGTCAGCACAGATTTGTTGTTGCGATTGCAAACGTAATAAAATGGTGGTCCGATAGTCTAGGATTATGAGGAAAAACACTAAGATTCACAACATTTATTCCACGGGACAAAACTAGGTCCAGAGTATGACTGTGGCAGTGTGTAGGTCCGGAGACATGTTGGACAAAACCCACTGAGTCGATGAGGGCTCCGAAAGCCTTTTGGAATGGATCTGTGGACTTTTCCATGTGAATATTAAAGTAACCAAAAATTTGAATATTATCTGCCATGACTACAAGATCCGATAGGAATTCAGGGATCTCAGTGAGGAACACTGAATATGGCCCAGGAGGCCTGTAAACAGTAGCTATAAAAAGTGATTGAGTAGGCTGCATAGATTTAATGACTACAAACTCAAAAGATGAATACACAGTCGTTTTTGTTTTTGTTGAAATTTGCTGATGTACATTTTAGCAACACTTCCGCCTTTGCGGGATGAGTGGGGGATATGGTCACTAGTGTAACCAGGAGGAGAGGCCTCATTTAACACCGTAAATTCATCAGGCTTAAGCCATGTTTCAGTCAGGCCAATCACATCAAGATTATGATCAGTGATTCGTAAATTGACTATAACTGCCTTGGAAGTGAGGGATCTAATATTAAGTTGCCCTATTTTGAGATGTGAGATATCACAATGACAGGAATGGAGGAGGTCTTTATTCCAGTGAGATTGCTAAGGCGAACACCGCCATGTTTAGTTTTGCCCAACCTAGATCGAGGCACAGACACAGTCTCAATGGGGATAGCTGAGCTGACTACACTGACTGTGCTAGTGGCAGACTCCACTAAGCTGGCAGGCTGGCTAACAGCCTGCTGCCTGGCCTGCACCCTATCTCATTGTGGAGCTAGGGGAGTTAGAGCCCTGTCTATGTTCGTAGATAAGATGAGAGCACCCATCCAGCTAGGATAGTCTGTCACTCCTCAACAGGCCAGGCTTGTGGGTGTTTGTGGGCGAGTCCCAGAGAAAGAGCAAATTATCTACAAATTCTATCTTTTGGTAGAGGCAGAAAACAGTTTTCAAACAGCGATTGTGTTGTGAGACTCTACTGTAGAGCTCATCATTAACCCTAACTGGGAGAGGGCGAGGGACAATTACTCGATGCCGACACATCTTTCTAGCTGATTTACACGCTGAAGCTATATTGCACTTGGTGATCTCTGACTGTTTCATCCTAACATCGCTGGTGCCGACATGGATAACAATATCCCTATACGCTCTACACTCGCCAGTTTTAGCCTTAGCCAGCACCATCTTCAGATTAGCCTTAACTTCGGTAGCCCTGCCCCCTGGTAAACAGTGTATGATTGCAAGATGATTCATATTAAATCTAATACTACGGGTAATGGAGTCGCCAATGACTAGGGTCTTCAATTTGTCAGAGATTATGGTGGGAGGCTTCAGCGTCTCTGACCCCGTAACGGGAGGAGGAGACACCATACTGACCACAGTCCAATTTTAAAAAGTCTAGTTAACTAGAAACAGTTTCCAACAGTCTACCACACTCATGGGAGGAAGTACGAAATATGCTTCCTATATTTTCACTTCTCTATCTTCAGCGGTTTGTTAACCCACATTAGACAAGTAGTCCAAAGAGACTTTTCCACCGTCTATGCTCAGTTCCTGGTTGATCAAATTATTAAATTAATTTAATGTAATTTTTCTTATAACAAGTTGAGAGTGTTTTGACTGCGTGTAGGCCACAGATCACACAGATCACATTTGAGTCTTTTGTGTAGCAGGAGTGCTAACGTTTTTCTGCTGGCATACATTTACCTCTCTTTTTTAAATTATTTTTTAATTTCAACTTTTTTAACCAGGTATGCCACAAGTTCCCATTCACAACTGTGATCTGACCAAGATAAAGCCAAGCAGTGCCACAAAAAACAACAAAGAGTTACACATGGGATAAACAAAAGTATGTGTGCAAATGGAGTAATGAGGTAAGACAATAAGTAGGCCATAGTAGTGAAGTAATTACAATTTAGCATTAACACTGGAGTGATAGATGTGCCAATGATGATGTGCAAGTAGAAATACTGGTGTGCAAAAAAGCAAAAAATAGAAATAAAAACAATAAAAATATAAATAAAAACAATATGGGATGAGGTAGGTAATTGGATGGGCTATTTACAGATGGGCTGTGTACAGCTGCAGCGATCGGTAAGCTGCTCAGATAGCTGATGCTTAAAGTTAGTGAGGGAGATATAAGTCTCCAACTTCAGCTATTTTTGCAATTCGTTCCAGTCATTGGCAGCAGAGAACTGGAAGGAAAGGCGGCCAAAGGGGGTGTTGGCTTTGGGGATGACCAGTGAGATATACCTGCTGGAGCGCGTGCTACGAATGGGTGTTGTTATGGTGACCAGTGAGCTGAGATAAGGCAGAGCTTTACCTAGCAAAGACTTATAGATGACCTGGAGCCAGTGGGTCTGACAACGAATATGTAGCGAGGGCCAGCCGATGAAAACATACAGGTCACAGTGGTAGGTGGTATACGGGGCATTGGTGATGGCACTGTGATAGACTGCATCCAGTTTGCTGAGTAGAGTGTTGGAGGCTATTTTGTAAATGACATTGCCGAAGTCGAGGATCGGTAGCGTAGTCCGTTTTACGAGGGTATGTTTAGCAGTGTGAGTGAAGGAGGCTTTGTTGCGAAATAGGAAGAAGATTCTAGATTTCATTTTGGATTGAGTCTGGAATGAGAGTTAACAGTCTAGCCAGACACCTAGGTATTTGTAGTTGTCCACATATTCTAAGTCAGAACCGTCCAGAGTAGTGGGCGAATGCGGGCAGAGATCAGTTGAAGAGCATGCATTTAGTTTTACTAGCGTTTAAGATTAGTTGGAGGCCACGGAAGCAGTGTTGTATGACATTGAAGCCCATTTGGAGGTTTGTTAACCAAAGAAGGGCCAGAAGTATACAGAATGGTGTCGTCTGCATTGAGGTGGATCAAGGAATCACCCGCAGCAAGAGCGACGTCATTGATGTATACAGAGAAAAGAGTCCGCCCGAGAATTGAACCCTGTGGCACCCCCATAGAGACTGCCAGAAGTCCGGACAACAGGCCCTCCGATTTGACACACTGAACTCTATCTGAGAAGTAGTTGGTGAACCAGGCGAGGCAGTCATTTGAGAAACCAAGGCTGTTGAGTCTGCCGATAAGAATGCGGTGATTGACAGAGTCGAAAGCCTTGGCAAGGTCTGTAACAGTTTGGGTCTAGAGTGTCACCCCCTTTGAAGAGGGGGATGACCGCGGCAGCTTTCCAATCTTTAGGAATCTTGGACGATACGAAAGAGATGTTGAACAGACTAGTAATAGGGGTTGCAACAATGGCGGCGGATAATTTTAGAAAGAGAGGGTCCAGATTGTCTAGCCCAGCTGAATTGTACGGGTCCAGCTCTTCAGAACATCTGCTATCTGGATTTGGGTGAAGGAGAATCTGGGGAGGCTTGGGCAAGTAGCTGTGGGGGGTCCAGAGCTGTTGGCTGGGGTAGGGGTAGCCAGGAGGAAAGCATGGTCAGCCGTAGAGAAATGCTTATTGAAATTCTCGATTATTGTAGATTTATCGGTGGTGACAGTGTTTCCTAGCCTCAGTGCGATGGGCAGCTGGGAGGAGGTGCTCTTATTCTCCATGGACTTTACAGTGTCCAATAACTTTTTGGAGTTAGAGCTGCAGGATTCAAATTTCTGTTTGAAAAAGCTAACCTCTGCTTTCCTAAATGACTGTGTGTATTGGTTCCTGACTTCCTTGAAAAGTTGCATTTTACGGGGATTATTCAATGCTAGTGCAGAACTCTACAGGATAGTTTTGTGCCGGTCGAGGTTAGTCAGGTCTGGAGTGAACCAAGGGCTATATCTGTTCTTAGTTATTTATTTTTTGAAAGGGGCATGCTTATTTTAAGATGGTGAGGAAATTACTTTTAAAGAACAACCAGGCATCCTCTACTGACGGAATGAGGTCAATATCCTTCCAGGATACCCGGGCCAGGTCGATTAGAAACGCCTGTTCGAAGAAGTGTTTAAGGGTGCGTTTGACAGTGATGAGGGGTGGTCGTTTGACAGGAGACCCATAACGGATGCATGCAATGAGGCAGTGATCGCTGAGATCCTGATTGAAAACAGCAGAGGTGTATTTGCAGGGCAAGTTGGTCAGGATAAGACATATTTTTATTTATAATTTCCTCTTGTAGAGAAGGTCCTGTTAACCTGGAGGGAAAATAGTGAAGGTCCTGTTAACCTAGAGTTAGGTTTAACAGAGATGGCTGCCTCGCTTTGCGTTCTTAGGAAACTATGCAGTTTTTTAATGTATTATTTCTTACACTGTTACCCCAAGAAATCTTAAGTCTTATTACATACAGCCGGGAGGAACTATTGAATATAAGAGCAACCCTGGCAGGGTCAACAGTCAGTCACGGACTACAAAAAGGAAAACCAGCCCCGTCGCGGACCCCAATGTCTTGCTCCCAGACAAACTAAACAACTTCTTTGCTCGCTTTGAGGACAATATAGTGCCACCGACATGGCCTCCTATCAAAATCTGCGGGTTCTCCTTCACCGCAGCCAATGTGAGTAAAACATTTAAACGTATTAACCCTCGCAAGGCTGCCTGCCCAGACGGCATCCCCAGCCGCGTCCTCAGAGCATGCGCAGACTAGCTGGCTGGTGTGTTTACGAACATATTCAATCAATCCCTATCCCAGTCTGCTGTTCCCACATTCTTCAAGAGGGCCACCATTGTTCCTGTTCCCAAGAAATCACTCACTTCCGTCATCATGAAGTGCTTTGAGAGACTAGTCAAGGATCATATCACTTTCACCCCAGCTGACACCCTAGACCCACTACAATTTGCTTACCGCCTCAATAGGTCCACAGACAACGCAATTGCCATCACACTGGCCAAACCCATCTGGACAAGAGGGGTACCTATGTAAGAATGCTGTTCATTGACTACAGCTAAGCATTTAACACCATAGTACCCTCCAAACTCGTCATGGGTCTCGACCTCGCCCTGTGCAACTGGGTCCTGGACTTTCTCCACTCTGCTGATCCTCAACACTGGAGCCCCACAAGGGTGCATTCTCAGCCCTCTCCTGTACTCCCTGTTCACCCATGACTGCGCGGCCATGCACGCCTCCAACTCAATCATCAAGTTTGCAGACAACACTACAGTGGTGGGCTTGATTACCAACAACGACGAGACGGCCTACAGGGAGGAGGTGAGAGCCCTCCCTGTGTCAGGAAAATAACCTCACACTCAACATCAACAAAACAAAGAAGATGATTGTGGACTTCAGGAAACAGCAGAGGGAGCACCCCCCTATCCGCATCGATGGGAAGGTAGTGGAGAAGGTGGAAAGTTTTAAGTTCCTCGGCGTACACATCACGGACAAACTGAATTGCTCCACTCACACAGACAGTGTGGTGAAGAAGGCGCAACAGCGCCTCTTCAACCTCAGGAGGCTGAAGAAATTTGGCATGTCACCAAAAACACTCCCAAAATTTTACAGATGCACAATCGAGAGAATCCTGTCGGGCTGTATCACCGCCAGAGGGTGGTGATGTCTGCACAACGCATCACCGGGGGTAAACTACCTGCCCTCCAGGACACCTACACCCCCTGATGTCACAGGAAGGCCAAAAAGATCATCAAGGATAACAACCACCCGAGCCACTGCCTGTTCACCCCGCTATCATCCAGAGTGCGAGGTCAGTACAGGTGCATTAAAACTGGGACCGAGAGACTGAAAAACAGCTTCTATCTCAAAACCATCAGACTGTTAAACAGCCATCACTAACATTGAGTAGCTGCTGCCAACGTACTGACTCAAATCTCTAGCCACTTTAATAATTACCAATTGGATGTAGTAAATATATCACTAGTCACTTTAAACAATGCCACTTTATATAATGTTTACAAATCCTACATTACTCATCTCATATGTATATACTGTACTCTATACCATCTACTGCATCTTGCCTGTGCCGTACGGCACTCATCCGTATATTTATATGTATATATTCTTATTAATTCCTTTGTTGTTGTGAAGATTACTTGTTGTACTTATTGTTAGATTACTTGTTAGATATTACTGCATGGTCAGAACTAGAAGCACAAGCATTTCGCTACACTCGCATTAACATCTACTAACCATGTGTATGTGGCCAATAAAATTTGATTTTAATTGAGTTGTGTTCAGTGGACAAGAAGAAAACAGGGTGTTTTAGTTCTCAGTTGCAAAACATTTGAGTATGTTGGGCCCAAATTAACACGACCCAGACTAGAGGGGAAAACAGAATCTAAGAACCAATAATATAAAACTACTGTATGATTCTGAGTGAAAAAATAATAACAACGGTTCGTAATCCCTCTCTCTTTCTCTCTATCTCGCTACTGTTTGGTCTTCTTCTCACAATCTCCAGTAGTGTTGGAAGCTCAGGTCAGTGTTGAACCACAGGTGACAGGGTACCTGGGTAATGATGTCACACTGCGTTGTAAGTTGCTCCAGGACAATCTCATTCAGGCTGAGTGGCAGTGGGAGATGTCAGATACTAAAAAGTTTTCCATAGCTGTCTTTAACCCTAACTTAGGGCAAAACATTTCTGGGTCACCTCTAAAAGGGAGGTTGGAGTTCGCTGGAGCTTCCACCGGTGATTCCTCTATTACTATAAAAGATGTGGAGATGACTGATGCAGGGAAATACATCTGTCTCCTGACAGTCTTCCCCAGTGGCTCATTTGAGAGAACAACCATCCTCACTGTACTGAGTAAGTCTGGAAGTTCAGCTTTAATATTGCAGATAGATTGTGGCTTCCATCAATGTAATTGTATGCATCATTTCCATAATTTCCAATATATATCTATTTTTTTATGTCATTTTCCCCTAACCATTCCATCTCTCCCCTATTTGGAGTAAACTAATGGGCAACAACACTTAGGCTTATACATACTATATACATTTTACGGACACAGTATATTTTACAATAGTTATATTTTGTTTGTTTTTAGTCCCATCCTTCAGCTCCACTCAACCCTCTGGAACTCTTAATATAGGGAAGAAAAGAAAGGATCTCATTAAATGATTGAAATATTAACATTGATTAGTGACAATAGTTTTCCTGTAGATACTGTAGGATTCAATCTGACATGCAGCTGTATCAGAGGTCAAAGAGGTTACAGGGGTTCTGTTTCCTTCCCAGATCAGATTCCACCTCCATCATCTGGCGGGGTTGTGGGAATTGTTACCGCAGCCCTCCTGATAACAGTTGTCGTGACAGCCACAGCTTACCTCATCATTGTCAGGAAGAGGTGTGTACTCTATCTGTAATTAAAGAGAACATAATAAATATATGCTGTATGTATCTCAATGGAATTGAATGTATCATCAGACATCTACAGTCATATGATATCATCAAATATGTGCATGTGTTAGTTAGACGTTAGTGAATCATTTTCAGAGCATGGCATTTTTCATGTATGCAACTTGATGTTTGATCAAAAGTATTTTGTTATTTTTCAGTAGATCTATATACTCCTGGACTTGAAGGTCATTAGAAGCGCAGAGAAATGTATATTATTCTCTTTAACTAGGCGTGGGGCTTTATTCAACCCCTCTGTCAGCATTGGTGAGTAGGAACCATATTTTTTACCAAGCACACGACTCAAGTTCCCCTTCTGTTCAGTCAGCCCTCACCTGCATTTCTGCTTTCTGTAAATCCCTCTGTGGTTGTTTTCCAGATGCAAGCAGCCTGGCGGTCAGTGCGGACAGGACAGGGACAGGAATAGAAGAGGTGAGGTTGTTTAGTTTCAGCTTGTGTCCAAATAAGGCGGAACAGTGCACTAATGAAAACAAGTTTTTTCTTTGTGTTTGACTGAATTCCAGCCTAAGATTTCAAATAATCACATCAAATTAATAATCATTCTTCTCTCTCACCCTCTCCCTCTCTTTGTCTTTCCCCAGGATCTGGTTTATTCTGAGATTATCATATTCAACATTGACAAGAGGAAAGCACACGACCCATCTGGAGAAGATCAGAAAGATGCAGATGTCAAGCCAGCTGAGGATGTCACCTACTCTGCAGTGGTAGTGGGGAACCAGCATTCTTTAAGGGAGGAGACAGTTTACTGTCAGGTGGTGAGAAAGGACTGGGACATAGATGATGTATGGACTGTCTAAGCACAATAACAGTAAAGGGATAACCAGACATCCTTTACAGTATATTCACATACATTTAACTGAAATTCTCTTATTGGTGTTGGATTCTGGGCTAAACTTTAAACATTGCTATACTAGAGACATGATAGATCAGAAGTAATACTATAGTATCTGAGGGGTGATAGAGAATGGTTGTTACATCAGACGTTAATGGTTATCTGTAGGAGACAGATGGCTTTGGAATATGCTGGGTGGATGGGAAGAAGTCACGGGAGTGCTATAGGTGATACAGTTGGAGAGCTTTGGACTAGACAGCAAGGGGTTGAGGTCAGGTCAGGTCACCTTATTAAGGAACACAGAATGGTTTATTACTCTATCACTTCGTCTTCCTGTTGGACCATAAAAGATGTAAGGATTGGAGAGAAGGAGGAGTGTCTAAATTGGAGTATACAGTTGAAGTTGGAAGTTTACATACACCTTAAGCAAGTACATTTCAACTCAGTTTTTAATAATTCCTGACATTTAATCCTAGTAATAATTCCCTGTTTTAGGTCAGTTAGGATCAGCACTTTATTTTAAGAATGTGAAATGTCAGAAAAATAGTAGAGAGAAAGATTAATTTCAGCTTTTATTTCTTTCATCACATTCCCAGTGGGTCAAAAGTTTACATACACTCAATTAGTATTTGGTAGCATTGCCTTTAAATTGTTTAACTTGGGTCAAAGGTATTGGGTAGCCTTCCACAAGCTTTCCACAATACGTTGGGTGAATTTTGGCCCATTCCTCCTGACAGGGCTGATGTAACTGAGTCAGGTTTGTAGGCCTCCTTGCTCGCACACGCTTCTTCAGTTCTGCCCACAAATTTTCTATAGGATGAGGTCAAGGCTTTGTGATGGCCACTCCAATACCTTGACTTTGTTGTCCTTAATCCATTTTCCACAACTTTGGAAGTATGCTTGGGGGTCATTGTCCATTTGGAAGACCCATTTGCTACCAACTTCCTGACTGTAACTCTATGCAAATGTCACGCCCTGACCTTAGAGATCCTTATTTATTCTCTATGTTTGGTTAGGTCAGGGTGTGACTCGGGTGGGAAAATCTATGTTTTCTATTTCTTTGTTGTTTTTTTCGAGTGTGGTTCCCAATCAGAGGCAGCTGTCTATCGTTGTCTCTGATTGGGGATCATATATAAGTTGTGATTTTCTGTTTGGGTTTTGTGGGGTGTTATTTTCTGTTTAGTGTCTGTGCCTGACGCAACTGTTCGCTTTCGTTTTTGGGTTTGTTATTTTTGTTTGAGTGTTTCTTGAAAATACATTTCATGAACACTTTCCACTTTGGGCCACTCTTCCTTCCACCGACGACGAGCGTTACAGAACACCCCACCAAAGAAGGACCAAGCAGCGTGGCCAGGAGGACTGGACATGGGAGGAAATCCTGGAGGGAGAAGGACCCTGGACACGGGCCGGGGAGTATCGCCGTTCAAGGGAGCAGATGGAGGCAGTGAGAGCGGAACGGCAACTATATGAAGAGTGAGCTCAACGACGGAAGCACGAGAGGCAGCCCCCCAAAAATATGGAGGGGGCACACGGGGAGATTGGCGGAGGTAGGGTATAGACCTGAGCCAACTCCCCGTGCTTACCGTGGGGCATGTGTGACTGGTCAGGTACCGTGACTGGTCAGGCTGGTCACTGGTGATTGGTCAGGCACCGTCAGGTACGGTGTCTCCAGTGCGCATTCATAGCCTGGTGCGCACTGTTCCAGCTCCCCGCATTTGCCGTGCTAGAGTGGGCATCCAGCCAGGACGAATTGTGCCGGCTCAGCGATCCTGGTCTCCAGTGCGTCTCCTCGGCCCAGGATATCCTGTGCAAGCTCTACGCACGGTATCCCTACAACCCAGTGCGGCCTGTGCCTGCTCCCCGCACGTGCCGTGCTACAGGGGGTATTCAGCCTGGACGCGTGTTGCCAGCTCTACGCTCCAGACCTCCAGTGCGCCTCCACACCCCAGTATATCCTACGCCGGCTCTACGCACTATGCCTCCAGTGCGCCTTCATAGCCCAGTGCGTCCTGTGCCAGATCTCCAAGCTCACCGAGCTAAAGTGGGTATCCAGCCAGGACGCGTTATGGCAGCTCCACGCACCAGCCTTCCAGTACGTCTCCTCAGTCCGGTGAGACCTGTTCCGGCTCCACGTACAAAGCCTCCAGTGATGATCCATGACACGAAGCCTCCAGTGATGATCCATGGCCCGATGCCTCCAGTGATGATCCATGGCCCGAAGCCTCCAGTGATGATCCATGGCACGAAGCCTCCAGTGATGATCCATGGCACGAAGCCTCCAGTGATGACCCATGGCCCGGAGCCTGCAGTGATGATCCATGGCACGACGCCTCCAGTGATGATCCATGGCACGAAGCCTCCAGTGATGATCCATGGCACGAAGCCTCCAGTGATGATCCATGGCACGAAGCCTCCAGTGATGATCCATGGCACGAAGCCTCCAGTGATGATCCATGGCACGAAGCCTCCAGTGATGATCCATGGCACGAAGCCTCCAGTGATGATCTATGGTACTGAGCCTGCAGCGACGGTCCCCAGACCGGAGCCTCCAGCAATGGTCCCCGGTCTGGAGCCTCCAGCGACGGTCCCCGATCCGGAGCCTCCAGCGACGGTCCCCAGTCCGGAGCCTCCAGCGACGGTCCCCAGTCCGGAGCCCGCAGCGACGGTCCCCAGTCCGGAGCCTGGTTTTCTGATCTACGCTCCTACATTTTTTAAAGGTTTCTGTGACCAACAGATACATATCTTTATTCCCAATCATGTTAAATCCATAGATTACAGCCTAATTTATTTATTTCAATTGACTGATTTCCTTATATGAACCATAACTCAGTAAAATCTTTGTTTGTTGCATGTTGCATTACTATTTTTGTTTAGTTGTATTTATAATAAAGGGAAATGTTACCAAAAACATAACATTGTCTAACAAATGTGAGTAATTGCCTAATTGAGGGTGTGGCTGTCCAGGTAAAGACTGAATAAAGTTATAAGATCCACAACTTGCTTGTAGTGCAAGTTCATGTTTGGGTTGATGACAAAACTAAAGCTTGTTTATTGGATTCATTAAAAGCTGTAGTTTTGGTCCTCATCCTTGTCTCTTTGAGTGTTTGTGTCCTAACTTCATTCCGGATCATGGTCCACAGCAAGGCCCAATCCTGAATGGTGGATCACATTAATGAATGACGATGTTAGGAAAAGGTGTGTGTTTATCTGCCATGCAGATCATTATCCAGTTTACCGAATTCCTGTCCTTCATGTACAATAAACCATAAATATCTGTATCACAATAAAATTACAGGGCCATTACCTGAACGGATACAAAGGTCACTGCAATGTGGCTTACAGTAAATGGGGAACTTCCTTGTCACCTGGCTGGCAGCTCTAAAAGATATTACCTCAGCCAATTGTATAGCATCATACTGTGAGTGTACTAGAAGCACTTTCTAAATCTGGAACAGAACAAAGTATTCCAACAACAATGGAAACTGCAGTAGCCATCTCTCTCACTCTGTTCATACTCACAGGTAAAGCAGATATCTTCTTTGTCTCTTTAAACCGCTTGTTGTTACCTAGGCCATACTTTACAGCTATTTGAGTTGTACATTTACAGCGTAGTAACATTGAATGGTGTTCCTTCCCCCCTTGTA
This sequence comes from Oncorhynchus nerka, assembly GCF_034236695.1. NCBI lineage: Eukaryota > Metazoa > Chordata > Actinopteri > Salmoniformes > Salmonidae > Oncorhynchus > Oncorhynchus nerka. The sequence continues at coordinate 7,659,250 of NC_088398.1, read as the reverse complement.
CTTGCACATAGCCATATCTGCTCAATAACCGCACTTGTTGCTAATTTCACAACTACAGATTCCTTTCATGGAAATTCAATTTTTGTACTATAGATGACTGTGTACAGTGGAGTGCAGTAATTACACTCTGATTACCAAAGTAGGGGAGAAAACTCTCTGTCAGAGATCATGTCTTATTCAGTTTATTGATTCATGCATTCGTCAGATACCACGTGAAATTAGTAAAATGTTGATTCCACATCCTATTCTCCTGTGTTTGAACTACAAATGCTGGCTACACTCCTTTTTGTGCAAGACAGTCTGTCTGTGTTGTGTGTACGTATAGCTAGCTATGTCTGACTATTAGTGCTGTGTGATTGTTACTGGGCCTGTTCTCTGAGTCAGTCATTTAGAATGGTCCTGAATGATGGAACTTTTTAGTGTACAGTGTGTACCACCATGTACAGTATGTTGTCTGAGCCCAGGCTCTCTGCCGTCCTGTATTCCCTCCAGGTATCTGTGCTGGTCAGGGTCTGTTTCCACAAGGTTCTGTGAATGGAGCAGAAGGAGGGACAGCGATGTTCATCACAAATCTAATCCCACCAGCCCAGCCGTTCATAACAATATCCTGGAGTGTTGGTGGAGCCAACATTATAACCTCTACCGGTGGTGACTCTATAGGGCCTGGATACGAAGACAGGATCACTCTGAACAAAACTACTGGATCTCTGGAGCTCAGGAATCTGACCCTGGCTGACAGTGGAGGATACAGAGTGGCTATAACAACAGCTACAGTAGAAACAATCAATGGATCAACTGAACTGGTTGTGTATGGTAAGTCCAAGTGCCGTGACAAAGAGAGTTAAAGCTCAAATCCTTAAATGAAAAAATAACAAAGTGGTCGTCCCACTTCAGTTTTGGTAAAAAGCTGAGATATGGGCCTGGTGAAATGAAACAATTCTCCAATTCATAGACAGAGCTATGGATTCAAGGACTGACCATCCATTATGTGACGATTATTGTTTTAACCATCTTTGGAGGCGTGTTTACATTTATATTCTTTACAAACATTGAAGTAAAACAAGTTTACATTTTGGATTATGATGGGATTATGACGCGTTTTTAACCCACTGTGCACAGACGTCAATTCAACATCTGTTCCACGTTGGTTTAACGTAATTTCAGGTAGAAACAACGTTAATTCAAATAATGTTTCAAGTGGGAAGTTACATTCTTCAAGAATCAATATGTCATAAATATAAAAGTCAAAAAATGTATGTAGCAATAAGGATTCTAACTTTAAGAGTTTAGTTACCATGAGGAAAGGTTGAAACAAATATTCACTTGACGTTATCATCATCATCATCAAAATCATTATCATCATCATCATCATTGTGGTATCTTTGATATTCATAAGTGTTTGTCTATGACTTTGTGTTTTACAGAGAATGTTTCTGATGCCAACATCACAGGACCATCAAACCATCTGTTTGCAGATGTGAGCTCCGCCAACTTAACCTGTGAGGCTGCTGGTAACATCACTACTATACAATGGACGAAGGAAGGTCAGCCTCTGTCTGCTGGTGGCAATATATTATTCTCAGAGGAAAACAGGAAAGTATCCATCAGTCCTGTGAAGAGACACGACAGCGGAGAATATGTGTGTAAACTCACCAACCCTGCCAGCTCTGCTACTGCCTCCTATAGAATGATAGTAAACTGTGAGTAAAGGTCTATAACTAATCTAATAATCTATGGGTCGGATTCTCAGATACAGATTAAGCCTAGTCCTGAACTAACAAGCATGCGTCCAAATAGTTTTAAATCCAGGACTAGGCTTAAAGCTGCAATATGTTACTTTTGGGCGACGTGACCAAATTCACATAGAAGTGTGAGTTATAGATCTGTCATTCATTGAAAGCAAGTCTAAAAAGCAATAGATTTGTTCTATGTGCACTAGTTCTATGTTTCCACATCTTAATCCACATAGAAATGTGAGTTATAGATCTGTCATTCTTATTGAAACAGTGACGACCCATCATTCAGAGCCCCACCTATTTTGAGACCCACATTTTTAGCTAAAACTAAAAAATGTTTTAAAAAATCTATTTTTGGGGAATGGTTGCCCGTTTTGCATTTTATTTTGGCATTAATAATACGTGTCACATATCAGTTTGCAAACCATGTAAAAAAATGAAATTAATAATAATAATCATTAAGTTAATAAAGCCCAATATGCAGGTGTTTCAGCCTAGCTCAGTGCGTAGGGGTTGGTAATGTTCTCTAGTTGTGCCGTGATTGGCTCAGTGTTCTGTCACTCATGGGGACACTACGTCACCGCCAAATCTAAGGGTAGAGCTAGAAAATTCAAGCCCCTTGGGTTCTGCCATAGACTTGCATTAGAAGTGCCCATCCAAGAAGGCTCAAGGTCATTGGCCACAGAGAAAATTATGTCAAATCACGTTATATCTACAGTAACTTTGATTGGACTGTTCATGTCAACATCATACTTTCAAAATTAACCACTCATTGTTGAATTTGCGATTTCCACCTTGTTGTGTAATGTTTGTGTCCAATGGCCGATGAGCCATGATACATTTTATCTATAATTTCTCTTCATTATTTCTCTTCATATGACACGGCTTGAGAAGGATTTGCCAGTAGATTGTCGACTTGATTCATGATTATGACTGCAAGCTAAGATTTTGAAAGTATGATCTTGACATGATCAGTACTTCTTCATCTTCTTCTGTGGATTTTATATGGTTGGAAACCACATGATAAGTCCATTCAAAGCTACTGTACATATAATGTTATTTGATGACATTTTATCTGTGGCCAATGACCTTTAGCCTCCTTGGGTGGGCACTTCTAATGTAACTCTATGGCAGCACCCCAGGGGCTAGAATTTATGAGGTCTCCCCTTAGACTTGGCGGTGACATAGTGTCCCAATGAGTGACAGAACACTGAGCCAATCACGGCGCAATGCTTCATATTTTCTGCTGGCTTGCCCCATCACCACAGAGAGCACTGAGCTAGGCTGAAACTGCTGCATTTTGGAGCTGCTTTACTCAAGAAAACAAAGAAGAGATCATGTCTGTATGTGGCTATATTAACTCAATGATATATATATACAGTGGGGAGAACAAGTATTTGATACACTGCCGATTTTGCAGGTTTTCCTACTTACAAAGCATGTAGAGGTCTATAATTTTTATCATAGGTACACTTCAACTGTGAGAGACGGAATCTAAAACAAAAATCCAGAAAATCACATTGTATGATTTTAAGTAATTAATTAGCATTTTATTGCATGACATACGTATTTGATCACCTACCAACCAGTAAGAATTCCGGCTCTCACAGACCTGTTAGTTTTTCTTTAAGAAGCCCTCCTGTTCTCCAGACCTCTACATGCTTTGTAAGTAGGAAAATCTGCAAAATCGGCAGTGTATCAAATACTTGTTCTTCCCACTGTATATTTTACATTGTTTGCAAACTGATATGTGACACGTATTAATGCCAAAATAACATGCAAAACAGTGGGGTTCAAAACAGGGTTCAAAACAGTTCGGACTCTGAATGACGGGACACCACTGTTACTACTACAGTCTGAGGGTCTTCTGCTCTTGGGCTTACAGATGGACCAGAGTCCATGACCATCCTGGGCCAAAACATTACTGAGGTGGAGTCATTCACCCTTATTTACTGCTCTGTTCAGTCTGTACCGCCTGCTACGTTCACCTGGTTGTTCAATGGGCAGCAGACAGGTGTACATGAAGCTGGATACATCATAAGGAGCGTCAGCTACAACAACAGCGGGGACTACAGATGTGATGCTAGGAATGATCTCACCGGAAATGTTATCAGTGGGGACCACAGTCTGTCAGTGAGAGGTACAATGGAATCTCTGATACAGTCACCATTAGATGTAGACCATCAAAGCTAACTAATGGCAAAAACGATCAACATCCAATCAGCATCAGTTCTATAGGTTGTGTTTTGTTTATTGATTGAGTTCCTGTGTTGGTGCAATGCAGATAAATCCCCTCCACCCCTAAGCCCAGAGGGAGCAGCAGGGATAGCAGTCGCTGTGATGTTGGTAGTGGTTGCTGTAGCTCTTGGTCTCTATTTCGGCATAACTCATCAACGGTGAGTCTATGAAAATAGCGTGGTTGGTAGTGCCATTATGCTGGGAAAGTAACAAACATAATAATTGTATTTCTGGTTTTACATAGCAAACAGGAAGCCATTTCATTTCAATAGAAAAAATGTCTTCCATCAATTGTGGGGACATAACAATACATTTCAAGAAGACATTTGAGGTTTTGTGTATTAATGTTTTGCAGACCATTTAGGCTGTTGATAAAGGTCCCATAAATCAATGTTTCTGTATGATGTTTAGGAACAATTCCACAAATACTACTGAGACAGGTAAGAGAAAAACATGATCATTTTAGTCTAGTACACTTTTTTCAATTACTGTATGGTAATTGTACAGTAACATGCAAGTATTGAAATGAGAGTGGAGAGCTGCAGATTGATGACCACAGTTGTCTTTTATCGTCTGTGAACTCATGCATATACAGACACACTGCACTTAAAAAATAAAAGTTAAAAAAATAAAAGTATTTGTTGTTTCAACTTAATTAGTCACATGGCCTTTTTCAAGCTCTATCATTGACAAATAAAATATATTTAAGTCAACTTCACCATTTGTCAGTATAACCTACTATTCCTAGTTGAATCAATTTCAACTTTAATGTAGAGTTATCCTAACTAACACCAAATTTACTTCAGGAAGCAGCCATGCACCTGACACCAGCCATGGACCAGGAACCAGCCTTGCACCTGACACCAGCCATGGACCAGGAGCAAAAGGTCAGAGAGATTGTTGAATGTTGAGTATTGAGTGTTGCGAAACAATCTGTCTCATTAACACTTAAAATGTACTGTACATTATCAACTTCATCAACTGCTGATTTGTTTGCAGGTGGTCGTGTGTATGAGAATGTAGGACCTCCATTACCACCTCCAAGAGTGAGTTTCCTCCACCAAATTAAATAAAACACTATTGTATATCTATGTTTCCCACCATGTTTCAGTTCATTATCAGAGTTTTATAAAAATATTTATATTTAAACGTTTTTATATAAATGTTTTTATATTATTTAGTTTTAGTTTTAGCATTAGGGACAGAAAGTAGCCTATGTGTGGGAGGCTAGGAGACATTTGTGTTATATAGTTTTTGTGTATTTTTGGGATATCACTTGCCACTGTGGTGCGGTAATGCATAAGGTGATGGGTCAGGTCATAGGTTAGCTTTAAAGGTAGACTCGGCAAGATGATGTAGATACACAAACTTAGCAGTGGTAGTGGATGTAGAGAAAAAAAACTGTGCATAATTCATGATGGTTTTTATTTTTATTTTAGTTTGTTTTGGAGTCAAAGATAATAGTTTAAGTATAGTTTTAGTTTTTCAAGGAGGTTGGTTAATTATTTTATTTCATTTTAATTAATAGTTTTTTCACTATAAGTTTTAGTTTTAGTTTGTTATAATAACCTTGCAACTTACTGCATTGGAGCATTTTGTTATGATACCTGTTGTCACGCCCTGACCTTAGTTATCTATGCTTTCTGTATTCTTTTGGTCAGGTCAGGGTGTGACGAGGGTGGGTATGTGTGTTTTTTAGCTTGTCTAGGGGTTTTTCTATATCTATGGGGTTTTTGTATGTCTAGGTATTTGTAGGTCTATGGTGGCCTGAATTGATTCCCAATCAGAGAGAGCTGTTTATCATTGTCTCTGATTGGGGATCCTGTTTAGGTTGCCATTTTGGTTTTGTGGGTTATTGTCTATGTGTAGTTGTCCGTCAGCACTCGTGTTATATAGAGGCACGGTCGTTTTGTTTAGTGTTTTTCCGTCATTAAAAGAAGAATGTATGCTTATCACGCTGCACCTTGGTCTCATCAATATGATGACCGTAACAGAATAACCCACCAAACCAGGACCAAGCAGCGTGTGAATGAGGAGTGGACATCCTGGGACTGGGAGAAAGATGAGTGGAGGACATCCTGGACCTGGGAGGAGGTAATGGCAGGGGACAAGACCCTGCCATGGAAGCAGGTGGAGATGGAACAGGAGGAAAGGTGATGGTATGAGGAGTCAAGGTAACCACAGGAACCCCAAGATAATTTCTTTGCGGGGGGCACATGGTGCAGTCGGCGGAGCCGAGGAGTAAACCAGAGCCAGTCAGGGAGATGGAGGAGAGAGAAATGGGGAAGTTGGTGGAGGACGCACGGATTTGGAATAAAATAACATGTTGTCAGTTTGGTGCCACCTGAGTCAGCTCTCCGTACTCGTCCTGAAACGTGTGTTAAAGTTCCAGAACAATTGATGCTGGCTATACACACCAGGTCTCCAGTGTACCTTCAAGACCCTGTGCCAACTCCTCGCACTCTCCCTCAAGTGCGCTTTCCCAGTCAGGTGTGTCCTGTTCCTGCTCCTCGCACTCTCCCTCCAGTGCGCCTCCACAGTCCAGTACGTCCTGTTCCTCCTCCCCGCACTCGCCCTGAGGTGTGTCCCCAGCCCGGCACTACCAGTTCCAGCACCAGGCCTCCAGGGTCCAGTATGCTCTGTTCCTCCTCCTAGCACTCGCCCTGAGGTGCGTGTCACCAGCCCACCACGCACCAGGCCTACAGTGCGCCGCGGCAGTCCAGAGCGTCCGGTGATGAGCCACGGTTCAGCTCAACAAAGGCGGAAGGACCAGGGTAAAGATGGGGGGGGGGGGGGGGGGCGTCCAGAACCAGAGCCGCCACCGAGGGTAGATGCCCACCCGGACCCTCCCCTATAATTTCAGGTTTGCGGTCAGAAGTCTGCACCTTTGGGGGGGTACTGTCACGCCCTGACCTTAGTGATCTATGCTTTCTGTATTATTTGGGTCAGGGTGTGACGAGGGTGGGTATGTGTTTTTGTCTTGTCTAGGGGTTTTTCTATATATATATGGGGTTTTTGTATTTGAATTGGTTCCCAATCAGACAGCTGTTTATCGTTGTCTCTGATTGGGGATCCTATTTAGGTTGCCATTTCCATTTTGATTTTGTGGGTTATTGTCTGTGTAGTTGCCTGTCAGCACGTGTTATATAGCTTCACGTTCGTTTTTGTTTCTTTTTAGTGTTTTTCCTTCATTTAAAGAAGAATGTATGCTTATCACGCTGCGCCTTGGTCTCATCAATATGACGAGCGTGACACCTGTAATGAAAAGGAGTACTCTCCGATACACAATCTTTGATATACCACATTGTCCCTGACTAGCCTATCTATTAGCTAGATGATTTAAACAAACTTACTCAATGTGTCTATTTTTGTCTTCTCTACCGGAAATCCAGGGCTCCAACATATACAACAGAAGTATAAAGTGGTAAGTTTTAACTTTTTATTGCATCTTCATTATGATATTACCTTTGATAATACTTGTTTTATAGTTGTCTCAATCTCTCTCTCTCTCTCTCTCCCTGACTTAGAGCAGCTGATTTCAACTAATCTTCCACAGTTGGCGATGGATTCACCCATCAAGTTTTACACCGTAATCAAATAAATGCAGAGAGGACAAACATTCACTGGAGGACCAGTCAAGAAGACGAGAAACTAGACCCTACTGGACTCCACTACTGAGTAGACACTGGTCTTTGTACTGTACAGCTCAGCCATCCAGCTATGTATACAGTACTTGCTCAATGTAAATATGGAATAGGCAACTATAGAGGACAAATTATATCCCCTTAAATTGCACACACCAGTTGAGGTCTGACTAATTGGAATCAGCTTTCTCTGGTCAGTGTCATCAATAGGGGCGTTTTCATAGAAACCTCCCCTACTGAACCACATTTTGCAACAGGTAACAGCAACTTTTTTTTCCACTGAAAGGAGGAAGATGAGAGGCATTTTGAGTAATCCTGTTATGCTTGCTGAATCCTCACAAAACTAGTGAGGACTAGACTGCCTATGTGGCTCTGGTCAAAAGAAGTGCACTATATAGTATGTGAAATATTAACTGAAATTCCAATAAAAGAATTCAACACCTGTGATTACTGTATGCCTCGCTGTATGTCTCTCTCAAATGTCAATATGCCTTGTATACTGTTGTTCAGGTTAGTTATCATTGTTTTAGTTCACAATGGAGCCCCTAGTTCCACTCTTCATACCCCTGATAACTCCTTTGTCCCACCTCCCACACATGCGGTGACCTCACCCATTACAACCAGCATGTCCAGAGATACAACCTCTCTCATCACCCGGGGCCTGGGCTTACCTCCGCTGTACCCGCACCCCACCATACCCCTGTCTGCGCATTATGCCCTGAATATATTCTACCATGCCCAGAAACCTGCTCCTCTTATTCTCTGTCCCCAACGCTCTAGGCGACCAGTTTTGATAGCCTTTAGCCGCACCCTCATACTACTCCTTCTCTGTTCCGCGGGTGATGTGGAGGTAAACCCAGGCCCTGCATGTCCCCAGGCACCCTCATTTGTTGACTTCTGTGATCGAAAAAGCCTTGGTTTCATGCATGTCAACATCAGAAGCCTCCTCCCTAAGTTTGTTTTACTCACTCACACTCTGCTAACCCTGATGTCCTTGCTGTGTCTGAATCCTGGCTCAGGAAGGCCACCAAAAATTCAGAGATTTCCATACCCAACTATAACATCTTCCGTCAAGATAGAACTGCCAAAGGGGGAGGAGTTGCAGTCTACTGCAGAGATGTCATACTTTCCAGGTCCATACCCAAACAGTTCGAACTACTAATTTTGAAAATTACTCTCTCCAGAAATAAGTCTCTCACTGTTGCCGCCTGCTACCGACCCCCCTCAGCTCCCAGCTGTGCCCTGGACACCATTTGTGAATTGATCGCCCCCCATCTAGCTTCAGAGTTTGTTCTGTTAGGTGACCTAAACTGGGATATGCTTAACACCCCGGCAGTCCTACAATCTAAGCTAGATGCCCTCAATCTCACACAAATCATCAAGGAACCCACCAGGTACAACCCTAACTCTGTAAACAAGGGCACCCTCATAGACGTCATCCTGACCAACTGGCCCTCCAAATACACCTCCGCTGTCTTCAACCAGGATCTCAGCGATCATTGCCTGTATCCGCTACGGAGCCGCAGTCAAACGACCACCCCTCATCACTGTCAAACGCTCCCTAAAACACTTCTGTGAGCAGGCCTTCCTAATCGCCCTGGCCCGGGTATCCTGGAAGGACATTGACCTCATCCCGTCAGTTGAGGATGCCTGGTCATTCTTTAAAAGTAACTTCCTCTCCATTTTAGATAAGCATGCTCCGTTCAAAAAATGCAGAACTAAGAACAGATACAGCCCTTGGTTCACTCCAGACCTGACTGCCCTCGACCAGCACAAAAACATCCTCTGGCGGACTGCAATAGCATCGAATAGTCCCCGTGATATGCAACTGTTCGGGGAAGTCAGGAACCAATACACGCAGTCAGTCAGGAAAGCTAAGGCCAGCTTCTTCAGGCAGAAGTTTGCATCCTGTAGCTCCAACTCCAAAAAGTTCTGGGACACTGTGAAGTCCATGGAGAACAAGAGCACCTCCTCCCAGCTGCCCACTGCACTGAGGCTAGGTAACACGGTAACACGGTAACACTGAGGCTAGGTAACACCACCGATAAATCCATGATTATCGAAAACTTCAATAAGCATTTCTCAACGGCTGGCCATGCCTTCCGCCTGGCTACTCCAACCTCGGCCAACAGCTCCCCCCGCAGCTCCTCGCCCAAGCCTCTCCAGGTTCTCCTTTACCCAAATCCAGATAGCAGATGAAAAAGCTCCAAAACCTGGACCCGTACAAATCAGCTGGGCTTGAAAATCTGGACCCTCTATTTCTGAAACTATCCGCCGCCATTGTCGCAACCCCTATTACCAGCCTGTTCAACCTCTCTTTCATATCGTCCGAGATCCCCAAGGATTGGAAAGCTGCCGCAGTCAACCCCCTCTTCAAAGGGGGAGACACTCTGGACCCAAACTGTTACAGACCTATATCCATCCTGCCCTGCCTATCTAAGGTCTTCGAAAGCCAAGTCAACAAACAAGTCACTGACCATCTCGAATCCCACCGTACCTTCTCCGCTGTGCAATCTGGTTTCCGAGCCGGTCACGGGTGCACCTCAGCCACACTCAAGGTACTAAACGATATCATAACCGCCATCGATAAAAGACAGTACTGTGCAGCCGTCTTCATCGACCTTGCCAAGGCCTTCGACTCTGTCAATCACCATATTCTTATCGGCAGACTCAGTAGCCTCGGTTTTTCGGATGACTGCCTTGCCTGGTTCACCAATTACTTTGCAGACAAAGTTCAGTGTGTCAAATCGGAGGGCATGCTGTCCGGTCCTCTGGCAGTCTCTATGGGGGTGCCACAGGGTTCAATTCTCGGGCCGACTATTTTCTCTGTATATATCAATGATGTTGCTCTTGCTGCGGGCGATTCCCTGATCCACCTCTACGCAGACGACACCATTCTATATCATTTCGGCCCGTCATTGGACACTGTGCTATCTAACCTCCAAACGAGCTTCAATGCCATACAACACTCCTTCCGTGGCCTCCAACTGCTCTTAAACGCTAGTAAAACCAAATGCATGCTTTTCAACCGATCGCTGCCTGCACCCGCATGCCCGACTAGCATCACCACCCTGGATGGTTCCGACCTTGAATATGTGGACATCTATAAGTACCTAGGTGTCTGGCTAGACTGCAAACTCTCCTTCCAGACTCATATCAAACATCTCCAATCGAAAATCAAATCAAGAGTCGGCTTTCTATTCCGCAACAAAGCCTCCTTCACTCACGCCGCCAAGCTTACCCTAGTAAAACTGACTATCCTACCGATCCTCGACTTCGGCGATGTCATCTACAAAATGGCTTCCAACACTCTACTCAGCAAACTGGATGTAGTCTATGACAGTGCCATCCGTTTTGTCACTAAAGCACCTTATACCACCCACCACTGCGACTTGTATGCTCTAGTCGGCTGGCCCTTGCTACATATTCGTCGCCAGACCCACTGGCTCCAGGTCATCTACAAGTCCATGCTAGGTAAAGCTCCGCCTTATCTCAGTTCACTGGTCACGATGGCAACACCCATCCGTAGCACGCGCTCCAGCAGGTGTATCTCATTGATCATCCCTAAAGCCAACACCTCATTTGGCCGCCTTTCGTTCCAGTACTCTGCTGCCTGTGACTGGAACGAATTGCAAAAATCGCTGAAGTCGGAGACTTTTATCTCCCTCACCAACTTCAAACATCAGCTATCTGAGCAGCTAACCGATCGCTGCAGCTGTACATAGTCTATTGGTAGATAGCCCACCCATTTTCACCTACCTCATCCCCATACTGTTTTATTTATTTACTTTTCTGCTCTTTTGCACACCAATATCTCTACCTGTACATGACCATCTGATCATTTATCACTCCAGTGTTAATCTGCAAAATTGTAATTATTCGCCTACCTCATGCCTTTTGCACACATTGTATATAGACTCCCCCTTTTTTTTCTACTGTGTTATTGACTTGTTAATTGTTTACTCCATGTGTAACTCTGTGTTGTCTGTTCACACTGCTATGCTTTATCTTGGCCAGGTCGCAGTTGCAAATGAGAACTTGTTCTCAACTAGCCTACCTGGTTAAATAAAGGTGAAATAAAAAAAATAAAAAATAAAAAATGGTGTTAAATGTTGTATTCATCTCATGAACTGAACCTGCTCCATGTATGACTTATCGGTTCCCATAGCTTTGTTAGACAAGTCTTACATTCCTGAGTCGCCACTAGAAGGGAGGGTGGAGTTGGCTAATGCTTTCAGAGGCTCCATCACTATAAAAGATGTGGAGATGATGGGAAATGCACCTTTAAATGGGCAGGCTCCTTCAGTGGCACACTTAAAGACACAACCACCCTCACTGTGCTGAGTGTCAGTAACTCCCAAGGGTAATGTGAGTTATCCTATCAAACAAATGTTATTTATTATGCATGTATCATTCTGTAATGCTGCTGTCTAGTAATCCATGCCGTAAAATACCCTAAAGAACAAGAGATGGTGTGGGAAATCAAGGCTGTGTGTGTAACCAGGCCGTATTGTGTTTTCAGAACCATCATCAGTAATGTTGTCAGTGGGGTCTGTTACTAGGATTGTGATTTTATTTATTTTACGTTTATTTAACAGGCAAGTCAGTTAAGAACAAATTCTTATTTTCAATGACGGCCTAGGAACAGTGGGTTAACTGCCTGTTCAGGGGCAGAACGACAGATTTGTACCTTGTCAGCTCGGGGGGTTGAACTTGCAACCTTCCGGTTACTAGTCCAACGCTCTAACCACTAGGCTACCCTGCCGCCCCGATAGCAGTGCTTGTAACGCTGATTGTCATCTGAGTGAGAAGCAATCCAAATATGACCCTTCCTACACACCTGCATGCACGCACATGCAGTACGTGCACACGCTCGCACATACAGTACGTGCACACGCTCGCACATGCAGTACGTGCACACGCTCGCACATACAGTACGTGCACACGCTCGCACATACAGTACGTGCACACGCTCGCACACGCAGTACGTGCACACGCTCGCACATGCAGTACGTGCACACGCTCGCACACGCAGTACGTGCACACGCTCGCACACGCAGTACGTGCACACGCTCGCACACGCAGTACGTGCACACGCTCGCACATGCAGTACGTGCACACGCTCGCACACGCAGTACGTGCACACGCTCGCACACACAGTACGTGCACACGCTCGCACACGCAGTACGTGCACACGCTCGCACATGCAGTACGTGCACACGCTCGCACATACAGTACGTGCACACGCTCGCACATACAGTACGTGCACACGCTCGCACATGCAGTACGTGCACACGCTCGCACATACAGTACGTGCACACGCTCGCACATGCAGTACGTGCACACGCTCGCACATACAGTACGTGCACACGCTCGCACATGCAGTACGTGCACACGCTCGCACATACAGTACGTGCACACGCCGCACATGCAGTACGTGCACACGCCGCACATACAGTACGTGCACACGCTCGCACATGCAGTACGTGCACACGCCGCACATACAGTACGTGCACACGCCGCACATGCAGTACGTGCACACGCCGCACATACAGTACGTGCACACGCTCGCACATGCAGTACGTGCACACGCTCGCACATACAGTACGTGCACACGCTCGCACATGCAGTACGTGCACACGCTCGCTCATACAGTACGTGCACACGCTCGCACATGCAGTACGTGCACACGCTCGCACATGCAGTACGTGCACACGCTCGCACATGCAGTACGTGCACACGCTCGCACATACAGTACGTGCACACGCTCGCACATGCAGTACGTGCACACGCTCGCACATGCAGTACGTGCACACGCTCGCACATACAGTACGTGCACACGCTCGCACATGCAGTACGTGCACACGCTCGCACATGCAGTACGTGCACACGCTCGCACATGCAGTACGTGCACACGCTCGCACAAAAGTGTTTTAAACATGGGGCAAGGGATCATCTTCAGACAATCAAAGAATACTCCTGACTTGCCACATGTTGCCAAATCACCAGTAGTCATACTGACCACAGTCTAAAAAAAAAAGGTCCAGATAACCAGAAACAGTTTCAAACAGTCTACCACACTCATGGGGGGAAGTACGATATATGCTTCCTATATTTTCACTTCTCTATCTGTAGCAGTTTGTTAACCCACATTAGACAAGTAGTCTTTTCCACCGTCTATGCTCAGGTCCTGATTGATGCTTCAGTTCATTTACTTTACAACCATTTGAGAGTGGTTTGACCGTGTGTAGACCATAGATTACACAGATCACAGTGTTTTGACCGTGTGTAGACCATAGATTACACAGATCACAGTGTTTTGACCGTGTGTAGACCATAGATTACACAGATCACATTTGTAGCAGGAGTGCTATGGAAAAATGCAGACTGTCTGCCGTTTTGCTGCTGGCACACATTGGCCTCTCTTCAGGTAAGACATTTTTATTTGTAACTTTATTCTCTTATAGAGAAGGCCCTTTTAACCTGGAGGGAAAATAGAGAAGGTCCTGTTAACCTGGAATTTTGTTCAGTAGATATGAAGAAAACAGGGAGTTACCATCTCATCTGAACTTGTCCAAAAAGGAATACTAATTTTAGTTCTCAGTTTAAAAAAAATGTTATGATATTTTAGTCCCAAATTAACACGACTCAGACTAGAGGGGAAAACAGAAGCTAAAAAACAATAATGAACAACTGTATGATTCTGTTTTTTTTTAATGGTTCGTAATCCCTCTCTCTCTCTCTCTCCATTCCTCGCTCTTCTTCGGTCTCCATCTCCAGTAGTGTTGGAAGGTCAGGTCAGTGTTGAACCACAGGTGACAGGGTACCTGGGTAATGATGTCACACTGCGTTGTAAGTTGCTCCAGGACAATCTCATTCAGGCTGAGTGGCAGTGGGAGATGTCAGATACTAAAAAGTTTTCCATAGCTGTCTTTAACCCTAACTTAGGGCAAAACATTTCTGGGTCACCTCTAAAAGGGAGGTTGGAGTTCGCTGGAGCTTCCACCGGTGATTCCTCTATTACTATAAAAGATGTGGAGATGACTGATGCAGGGAAATACATCTGTCTCCTGACAGTCTTCCCCAGTGGCTCATTTGAGAGAACAACCATCCTCACTGTACTGAGTAAGTCTGGAAGTTCAGCTTTAATATTGCAGATAGATTGTGGCTTCCATCAATGTAATTGTATGCATCATTTCCATAATTTCCAATATATATCTATTTTTTTATGTCATTTTCCCCTAACCATTCCATCTCTCCCCTATTTGGAGTAAACTAATGGGCAACAACACTTAGGCTTATACATACTATATACATTTTACGGACACAGTATATTTTACAATAGTTATATTTTGTTTGTTTTTAGTCCCATCCTTCAGCTCCACTCAACCCTCTGGAACTCTTAATATAGGGAAGAAAAGAAAGGATCTCATTAAATGATTGAAATATTAACATTGATTAGTGACAATAGTTTTCCTGTAGATACTGTAGGATTCAATCTGACATGCAGCTGTATCAGAGGTCAAAGAGGTTACAGGGGTTCTGTTTCCTTCCCAGATCAGATTCCACCTCCATCATCTGGCGAGGTTGTGGGAATTGTTACCGCAGCCCTCCTGGTAACAGTTGTCGTGACAGCCACAGCTTACCTCATCATTGTCAGGAAGAGGTGTGTGTACGCTGTCTGTAACACATAGTTCCAGAACATAATAAACATATACTGTATGTATCTCAATGGCATGTAATGTATCATCAGACATTACAAGTGCAGAGGAACTGACACTTATGTTTTACCAGTGAATGTATTTATATTATTCTCTCTAACTAGGCACAAGGCTTTATTCAACCCCTCTGTCAGCATTGGTGAGTAGCAACCACATGAAAAAGTTCCCCTTCTGCTCAGTTAGACCTGTCCTGGATGTCTGCTTTCTGTAAGACCCGCTGTGGTTGTTTTTCAGGTGCAAGCAGCCTGGCGGTCAATGCAGACAGGACAGGAAGAGAAGAGGTGAGTTCTTTTGTTGAAAACTTGTTTTTCGCTCTGCGTGTCATGTATTGTCATGTTATGTCTTGTTCCTGTTCTTTCTCTTCACTTCGTTTCCCCCTGCTGGTCGTATTAGGTTACCTTCTCTCCCTTTCCTTCCCCCAGCTGTTCCTCATCTCCTCTAACTACCTTGTTTACTCTCTCCCACCTGTTCCCTTTTTTCCCTCTGATTAGGTCTCTATTTCTCTCTCTGTTTCTGCTTCTGCCTTTGTCAGATTCTCGTTTGCTTCACCCTTGTCCCGTCCTGTCGTAATCTGCCTCTTCATCAGATGCTACGTGTGATCAGGTACCTCTGTCCTCTACAACCCGCGCCTACCCGGAGAGACCAGCAGTCTGTTGCCACTAACCCTGCTATTCTCCTCTGCTGCTAGAAGGGGACTCTCCTGTAAAGATCAGAGGACTTTATGATTTATTTGTCGCCCTCTCTGCGGGTCTATTTTGTCAACCGATACATCTGAAGAGGATTTATGTCTTCCCTGTGTTTGGACATTAAAAGACTCTGTTTCTGTTAAACCGCTTTTGGGTCCTCACTCACCTGCATAACAGAAGAATCTGACCAAGAATGGACCCAGCGACTTCGGATCCTCTCCACTCAGCCGTCGAGATCCAGGGAGCGATGCTAGGCAGACACGAGCAGGAATTGTCTGCTGCTCGACATGCCGTTGAGACCCAAGTCTCCGACCTCTCGAAACATATTCACCATCTCCGCCTCGATCCACCGTCTACTTCCAGGGCTTCCGAGTCTCCGGAGCCCAGAATTAATAACCCGCCGTGTTACTCTGGGGAGCCCACTGAATGCCGCTCGTTCCTCACCCAGTGTGATATTGTGTTTTCTCTCCAGCCCAACACGTACTCCAGGGGCACAGCTCGTATCGCCTACGTCAAATCTCTCCTTACTGGACGGGCTCGTGAGTGGGGCACGGCAATCTGGGAGGCGAGGGCTGAGTATACTAACCAGTATCAGAACTTTAAGGAGGAGATGATACGGGTTTTTGATCTTCTGTTTTTGGGGAAGAAGCTTCCAGGGCCCTGTCTTCCCTATGTCAAGGTAATCGATCCATAACTGATTACTCTATAGAGTTTCGCACTCTTGCTGCCTCCAGTGACTGGAACAAGCCGGCTTTGCTCGCTCGTTTTCTGGAGGGTCTCCACGCGGAGGTAAAGGATGAGATTCTCTCCCGGGAGGTTCCTTCCAACGTGGATTCCTTGATTGAACTCGCTATTCGCATTGAACGACGGGTTGATCTTCGTCACCGAGCTCGTGGAAGGGAGCTCGCGTTATCCGTTGCCCCCCTCTCCGCATCACTACCATCTTCCTCCACTGGCTCAGGTGCTGAGCCTATGCAGCTGGGGGGTATTCGCATCTCGACTAAGGAGAGGGAACGGAGAATCACCAACCGCCTCTGTCTCTATTGCGGTTCCGCTGGTCATTTTGTCATTTCATGTCCAGTAAAAGCCAGAGCTCATCAGTAAGCGGAGGGCTACTGGTGAGCGCTACTACTCAGGTCTCTCCTTCAAGATCCTGTACTACCTTGTCGGTCCATCTACGCTGGACCGGTTCGGCAGCTTCCTGCAGTGCCTTGATAGACTCTGGGGCGGAGGGCTGTTTTATGGACGAAGCCTGGGCTCGGGAACATGACATTCCTCTCAGACAGTTAGGGGAGCCCACGGCCTTGTTCGCCTTGGATGGTAGTCCTCTCCCCAGGATTCAGCGTGAAACGCTACCTTTAACCCTCACTGTCTCTGGTAATCATAGCGAAACCATTTATTTTTTTATTTTTCGTTCACCTTTTACACCTGTTGTTTTGGGCCATCCCTGGCTAGTGTGTCATAATCCTTCTATTAATTGGTCTAGTAATTCTATCCTCTCCTGGAACGTCTCGTCATGTTTAATGTCTGCTATCCCTCCTGTTTCCTCTGTCTCTTCTTCACAGGAGGAGCCTGGTGATTTGACAGGGGTGCCGGAGGAATATCACGATCTGCGCACGGTGTTCAGTCGGTCCAGGGCCACCTCCCTTCCTCCGCACCGGTCGTATGATTGTAGTATTGATCTCCTTCCGGGAACCACTCCCCCCCGGGGTAGACTATACTCTCTGTCGGCTCCCGAACGTAAGGCTCTCGAAGATTATTTGTCTGTAGCTCTCGACCGTAGTCCCTTCCTCCTCTCCCGCCGGAGCGGGTTTTTTTTTTTGTTAAGAAAAAGGACGGGACCCTGCGCCCCTGCGTGGATTATCGAGGGCTGAATGACATAACGGTTAAGAATCGTTATCCGCTTCCCCTTATGTCTTCAGCCTTCGAGATCCTGCAGGGAGCCAGGTTTTTCACTAAGTTGGACCTTCGTAACGCTTACCATCTCGTGCGCATCAGGGAGGGGGACGAGTGGAAAACGGCGTTTAACACTCCGGTTAGGGCATTTTGAATACCGGGTTCTGCCGTTCGGTCTCGCTAACGCTCCAGCTGTCTTTCAGGCATTAGTGAATGATGTACTGAGAGACATGCTGAACATCTTTGTTTTTGTTTACCTTGACGATATCCTGATTTTTTCACCGTCACTCCAGATTCATGTTCAGCACGTTCGACGTGTCCTCCAGCGCCTTTTAGAGAATTGTCTTTATGTGAAGGCTGAGAAGTGCTCTTTTCATGCCTCCTCCGTCACATTTCTCGGTTCTGTTATTTCCGCTGAAGGCATTAAGATGGATCCCGCTAAGGTCCAAGCTGTCAGCGATTGGCCCGTCCCTAAGTCACGTGTCGAGCTGCAGCGCTTTCTCGGCTTCGCGAATTTCTATCGGCGTTTCATCCGTAATTTCGGTCAGGTGGCAGCTCCTCTCACAGCCCTTACTTCTGTCAAGACGTGCTTTAAGTGGTCCGTTTCTGCCCAGGGAGCTTTTGATCTCCTATCCTTGTTACACCTGACGTCTCTAGACAGTTCATTGTCGAGGTTGACGCGTCAGAGGTGGGCGTGGGAGCCATTCTTTCCCAGCGCTCCCATTCTGACGACAAGGTCCACCCTTGCGCGTATTTTTCTCATCGCCTGTCGACGTCGGAACGTAACTATGATGTGGGAAACCGCGAACTGCTCGCCATCCGCTTAGCCCTAGGCGAATGGCGACAGTGGTTGGAGGGGGCGACCGTTCCTTTTGTCGTTTGGACTGACCATAGGAACCTTGAGTACATCCGTTCTGCCAAACGACGTCAGGCTCGTTGGGCGCTGTTTTTCGCTCGTTTCGAGTTCGTTATTTCTTATCGTCCGGGCTCTAAGAACACCAAGCCTGATGCTTTATCCCGTCTCTTCAGTTCTTCAGTAGCCTCCACCGACCCCGAGGGGATTCTCCCTGAGGGGCGTGTTGTCGGGTTGACTGTCTGGGGAATTGAGAGGCAGGTAAAGCAAGCACTCACTCACACTCCGCCGCCGCGCGCTTGTCCTAGGAACCTTCTTTTCGTTCCCGTTCCTACTCGTCTGGCCGTTCTTCAGTGGGCTCACTCTGCCAAGTTAGCCGGCCACCCCGGCGTTCGGGGTACGCTTGCTTCTATTCGCCAGCGTTTTGGTGGCCCACTCAGGAGCGTGACACGCGTCGTTTCGTGGCTGCTTGTTCGGACTGCGCGCAGACTAAGTCCGGTAACTCCCCTCCTGCCGGCCGTCTCAGACCGCTTTCCATTCCCTCTCGACCGTGGTCTCACATCGCCTTAGACTTTATTACCGGACTGCCTTCGTCAGCGGGGAAGACTGTTATTCTAACGGTTGTCGATAGGTTCTCTAAGGCGGCTCATTTTATTCCCCTCGCTAAGCTTCCTTCTGCTAAAGAGACGGCACAAATCATCATTGAGAATGTTTTCAGAATTCATGGCCTTCCGTCAGACGCCGTTTCGGACAGGGGTCCGCAATTCACGTCTCAATTTTGGAGGGAGTTTTGCCGTTTGATTGGGGCTTCCGTCAGTCTCTCTTCCGGTTTTCACCCCCAGTCTAACGGTCAAGCAGAAGGGCCAATCAGACTATTGGTCGCATCTTACGCAGTCTTTCTTTTTGTAACCCTGCGTCTTGGGCAGAACAGCTCCCCTGGGCAGAATACGCTCACAACTCGCTTCCTTCGTCTGCGACCGGGCTATCTCCTTTTCAGAGTAGCCTCGGGTACCAGCCTCCTCTGTTCTCGTCCCAGCTCGCCGAGTCCAGCGTCCTCTCCGCTCAGGCTTTTGTCCATCGTTGTGAGCGCACCTGGAAGAGGGTCAGGTCTGCACTTTGCCGTTATAGGGCGCAGACTGTGAGAGCCGCTTTGACTGAATTCCAGCCTAAGATTTTAGCTAATCACATTATATTTGTAATCATTCAGTGATCCTCATCTATCTCACCCTCTCCCTCCCTTTGTCTTTCCCCAGGATCTGGTTTATTCTGAGATCATCAGATTCAACATTGACAAGAGGAAAGCACACGACCCATCTGGAGAAGATCAGAAAGATGCAGACGTCAAGCCAGCTGAGGATGTCACCTACTCTGCAGTGGCATTGGGAAACCAGCATTCTTTAAGGGAGGACACAGTTTACTGTCAGGTGGTGAGAAAGGACTGGGACATAGATGATGTATGGACTGTCTAAGCACAATAACAGTAAAGGGATAACCAGACGTCCTTTATATTCACATACATTTAACTGAAGTTATCTCTTGTTGGGGAAGTGACCTCCTTATTAGACAAAGCCATCTAGATCCTACAGAAGGGCTATGTGTGTGAATACTGAAAAATTATTGCCACCAACAGAATGCTATATATATCGGGCATACAACAATCTCAGCTCTGTAGATTTTGTTGCGAAGAGACAGAATCAATAGATAATTTATTCTGGTATTGCCCCTATGTAGCTTGTTTCTGGTCACAGGTTCAGGAATTGTTAAAAAAAAACACAACATGCACTTTGGAAAGCCACAGTCAGTCAATAAATAATGTAATAATACTCGTAGGAAAGGTTTTCGTCTTTAGCTCACAATCTGTGGATAATAACATCACAGCACAATTGAAAAATACATGGCACATGGGAAACCAAATGAGGGTGGTCTATGGTGATAGGTGGGATGAGCTGAGAGTGGCTGAGGGTTGGGATTAAAGAGCTGAGGTCTATGGTGATAGGTGGGATGGGCTGAGAGTGGCTGAGGGTAGGGATTAAAGAGCTGAGGTCTATGGTGATAGGTGGGATGGGCTGAGAGTGGCAGGGGGGTGGGATTAAAGAGCTGAGGTCTATGGTGATAGGTGGGATGGGCTGAGAGTGGCAGAGGGGTGGGATTAAAGAGCTGAGGTCTATGGTGATAGGTGGGATGGGCTGAGAGTGGCTGAGGGGTGGGATTAAAGAGCTGAGGTCTATGGTGATAGGTGGGATGGGCTGAGATTGGCTGAGAGTTGGGATTAAAGAGCTGAGGTCTATGGTGATAGGTGGGATGGGCTGCGAGTGGCAGAGGGGTGGGATTAAAGAGCTGAGGTCTATGGTGATAGGTGGGATGGGCTGAGAGTGGCTGAGGAGTGGGATTAAAGAGCTGATGTCTATGGTGATAGGTGGGATGGGCTGAGGGTTTGGATTAAAGAGTTTATGTTTGGCAATGTATTATTCTTTTGTGACTGTTTTATGTAAATGTGCCATGTACAGTTGAAGTCAGAAGTGTACATACACGTAGGTTGGAGTCATTAAAACTCGTTTTTCAACCACTCCACAAATTTCTTGTTAACAAACTATAGTTTTGGCAAGTCGGTTAGGACATCTACTTCGTGCATGACACAAGTCATTTTTCCATCAATTGTTTACAGACAGATCATGTCACAATTCCAGTGGGTCAGAAGTTAACATACACTAAGTTTACTGTACCTTTAAAGGGTAGCCTAGTGGTTAGAGCGTTGGACTAGTAACCGGAAGGTTGCAAGTTCAAACCCCCGAGCTAACAAGGTACAAATCTGTCGTTCTGCCCCTGAACAGGCAGTTAACCTGCTGTTCCTAGGCCGTCATTGAAAATAAGAATTTGTTCTTAACTGACTTGCCTGGTTAAATAAAGGTAAAATATATATATTTTTTAAATAAATAAAAAAACAGCTTGAAATTGTATTTATTTAATGGCTTTAGAAGCTTTTGAAGGGCTAAAAGACATAATTTGAGTCAAATGGAGGTGTACCTGTGGATGTATTTCAAGGCCTACCTTAACACTCAGTGCCTCTTTGCTTAACATCATGGGAAAATCAAAAGAAATCATCCAAGACTTCAGGAAAAAAATTGTAGACCTCCACAAGTCTGGTTCATTTTTGGGAGCAATTTCCAAATGCTTGAAGGTACCATGTTCAACTGTATATCAATAGTACGCAAGTATAAACACCATGGGACCACGCAGCCGTCATTCCGCTCAGGAAGGAGATGCAGTCTGTCTCCTAGAGATGAATGTACTTTAGTACGCAAAGTGCAAATCAATCTAAGAACAATAGCAAAGGACCTTGTGGTGGAAAAAGGTACAAAAGTATCTATATCCACAGTAAATGAGTCCTATATCAACATAACCTAAAAGGCCGCTCAGCAAGGAAGAAGCCACTGCTCTAAAACAGCCATAAAAAAGACAGACTATGGTTTGCAACTGCACATGGGGACAAAGATCATACTTTTTGGAGAAATGTCCTCTGGTCTGATGAAACAAAAATAGAACTGTTTGGCCATAATGACCATCGTTATGTTTGGAGGAAAAGGGGGGAGTCTTGCAAGCCAAAGAACACCATCCCAACCGTGAAGCACGGGGGTGGCAGCATCATGTTGTGTGGGTGCTTTGCTGCCGGAGGGACGGGTGCACTTCACAAAATAGATGGCATCATGAGGACGGAAAATTATGTGAATATATTGAAGCGACATCTCAAGACATCAGTCAGGAAGTTAAAGCTTGGTCGCAAATGGGTCTTCCAAATGGACAATGACCTCAAGCATACTTCCAAAGTTGTGGCAAAATGGCTTAAGGACAACAAAGTCAAGGTATTGGAGTGGCCATCACAGAGCCCTGACCTCAACCTAAGGAAAATTTGTGGTCAAAACTGAAAAAGCGTGTCCGAGCAAGGCCTACAAACCTGATTCAGTTACACCAGCTCTGTCAGGAGGAATAGACCAACATTCACCCAACATATTGTGGGAAGCTTGTGGAAGGCTACCCAAAATGTTTGACCCAAGTTAAACAATTTAAAGGCAATGCTACCAAATACTAATTGAGTGTATGTAAACTTCTGACCCACTGGGAATGTGATGAAAGAAATAAAAGCTGAAATGAATCTCTATTATTATTCTGACATTTCACATTCTTAAAATAAAGTGATGATCCTAACTGACCTAAGACAGGGCATTTTTACTAGGATTAAATGTCAGGTTTAAATGTATTTGGCATATGTATGTGTATGTAAACTTCCGACTTCAACTGTATGTAAAATGTATATGTAAAATGTATGTATATGTAGTAAAAAAAAGCTGTAAAAAAACTAAGATATTTGTCCTCTGAATAGGGGTGTGGTGGAAGGGTTAATAAAAAAAAAATTAAAGTGTCTGACCTCCCTACTGCTGTCATCACTGTCAGTGATCAGGCCTACAACGCAGTGTTGTCAGCAAACTTGAGGATGCTTTTGGCTACGTGGTGAACAGGGAGCAAAGAAGGGGACTAAGCACACACCCCTGAGGGGCCCCCGTGTTGAGGGTCAGCGTGGCGGAGATGTTGTTGCCTACCCTCACCATATGGGGCCGGCTCGTCATGAAGTCCAGGATCCTGTTGCAGAGGGAGGTGTTCAGTCCCAGGGTCCCCAACATGGCGATGAGCTTGTAAGGGACTATCATGTTGAACACTGAGCTGTGGTCTATGGACAGCATTCTCACATAGTTATTTCCCCTCTTGTCCAAGTTTGAGGGCAGTGTGAAATTGAGATTGTGTCATCTGTGAATCTATTATGCCGGTATGCGAATTTGAATGGGTGCAGGGTTTTTGGGATGATGGTGTTGATGTGTGTCTTCAGGGCTGGCTCTACACTAACTGTCAGTGACTGACATAAGAGAAAAATTGCATGTACAAACAAATGCCAAACTTGCACCTTGTGTATTGTACTATTCTATCTCTCCTTTGGAAGACTAGACCATGTCCCCATCTCTTGTTCATGGCCATTGGACACCAATTGTTGGTGCGGGGCATTGCATTAACCAGCCTGATAATAGCTAATTTCAATTTGATTAATTTCTCTAAACTCTGAATAGAATATGATTGGAGTTATAGGCCGACTCACATTCCACCTACATCGTAATAGACCATATAGTCCAGCTATCCTACATAAAAAAACGACTGAAGACAGAAACAGATCATTTGGTCCCATTTCAACATATTTAAAAGTGAAACCAAAGCGTTGTAACATATTACACAAACCAATGTTTGAACATGTTTCCAATGTTCAAATCAAAAGGCTACAAAGCACAAACCAATGTGGAAAGTCAGAACCGCTGGACAGCAACATAATGAACTAAACAACTGATGATTGAGAATGAGATCAGAATTACTGCTAATGGATCCATTAATTAAATCATTCAATGTGTACAAAACTAAAACAATCTGTTCAAATCAAAAGGCCTGATTTAACATGACATCAATAACGCAGCCACATCACGGGTCCCCTGTGCCGACACATTCAGAAATCAAAAGGCCTGATTTAACATGACATCAATAACGCAGCCACATCACGGGTCCCCTGTGCCGACACATTCAGAAATCAAAAGGCCTGATTTAACATGACATCAATAACGCAGCCACATCACGGGTCCCCTGTGCCGACACATTCAGAAATCAAAAGGCCTGATTTAACATGACATCAATAACGCAGCCACATCACGGGTCCCCTGTGCCGACACATTCAGAAATCAAAAGGCCTGATTTAACATGACATCAATAACGCAGCCACATCACGGGTCCCCTGTGCCGACACATTCAGAAATCAAAAGGCCTGATTTAACATGACATCAATAACGCAGCCACATCACGGGTCCCCTGTGCCGACACATTCAGAAATCAAAAGGCCTGATTTAACATGACATCAATAACGCAGCCACATCACGGGTCCCCTGTGCCGACACATTCAGAAATCAAAAGGCCTGATTTAACACGACATCAATAACGTAGCCACATCACGAGTCCCCTGTGCCGACACATTCAGAAATCAAAAGGCCTGATTTAACATGACATCAGTAACGCAGCCACATCACGGGTCCCCTGTGCCGACACATTCAGAAATCAAAAGGCCTGATTTAACACGACATCAATAACGCAGCCACATCACGAGTCCCCTGTGCCGACACATTCAGAAATCAAAAGGTTTAATATTTAGTTTAAAAACTCTGACAAAGGCTAAAAGAACAATAAACACCTTTCAGTGAGAAAACAGAAATCCTCTTAAAGTAGAAAACAATACTGTTTTCAAAGACGTAGCCTACGATGCAATAGAACAAAAACTACATTTGAACACTGCAGAAGCTTCGGCCAAATACTCCTAGCCCACCTCTCCAATGCATTGTTGGGAAAGTGTGCATTGAATTCTAGTAGATGAAGTGCCGAACATCCTGTCATTTAAACCATACTTGGTTTTTAAAATGTCACATACTATTAAATATGATATTTTCGCATACAGAGACCGCGTCGTGCATGATTGCATTTTGTTGATTTCGGTTGAGCATCCCCCCATATCTTATTGATTAGCGGTTGTCAAAGACAAAATGAGTATGACATCCGGGTATTTAAAGTAGACTCTATTTTCTAAATCAATCAATCAATCAAATTGTCATGACGTTGGCCTGGGGGGGTTGGTTTTTGACAGTCATAAATACCTCTTCCCCCCTTTTTCCTCTCTCTACCCTACTGAGGTTACATTTGCAAAACCCTTGATTAGCATAGAGATTCGGGGAACGTCAGTAGGTGGGGGGAAATTAACTATATTCTGGTAATCCGAACAATTGAACATATGCGGTGGTACTTAATGAATATGATGTCAGTTCGGTTGTCATCTGAGACATTTTCATCAATGATAAGATGACATAAACTCTACAGTGGAAAGTCTACACATCAGAGTTATCGGATTCACATGGAATTGTTGTTCAATTTAAATGTTTGAAAACAAAATTATTTGTGATGGGATGAAATGATGATGAAATGTGATTTTAACTTCTAAAATGTGACATTTGGGTTTTCATAAGATAGGGCTGCTCAATCAGTGGCCCTCCCCTGTGAAGGGACAAGGGCTATAAAACTTTTCAAACACACCCTCCTCTCCCTTCCTATATAAGCCCTTGACGACAACATAACTTCCTGTTCCGGGGAGGTAGGACGACGGTCCTATGTCAGAATGGTTCAGATATTAACTACAGAACAAAGCCAACATCAGCGTGAGCTTTGGTTGCAAATGGTATGAACCTTGAACTCTTATTCACTACCGAAGTAATACCTCCTAGCCATTGAGTTAGCAACCGCAGTTGCAAATGCATGTTAGGAAGGAACAGAGTATCCCGTCTACCACACAATGACGTTACTACAACGTATCCAATTGACCACCAGAGACATTCTTCAAAGGACTCGGTTTGGAAACACGGCCTTCCATCAACCACCAACCTACTGAAGCGCAGCTCAGAGTAAATATTTATTGCATTTTCCTTTTCCAAATGGGCGGTAATTTAGAATGCATAAGATACTGTATTTACGATAGTACAACTTCGCCCTTCGTCCCTCAGTCTTCCCGCTCTTTCACTCAACCCAGCCCTTTTCCTTTGTGTAACAAGCAGTCATATCTGTTCCGCTCCCGCTAGGGACGTTTTCCTTTATGACGTAATGTGTAATCAAGTTATGATTAATTGTGTGGATGTGTAATTATGTGTGATTAGTTAGGTATTTAGTAAAAACATAATTAAACCCAATTTTGTATTACTGATTCAGATTGTTAGCCAGGGTTCGTGCAGATAACTAAGAATTTATAACTTTCAGATGAGACTGAATTAAGGTGACGATTGATATTGACTGCTAGTGATGTAAAATATTACTAGGTCTTTAAGAGTTTATTCGGAAGATAACAGCTCCATAAATATTATTAGAATAGAATAGAATAGCATGTCATATCACTTAATCCGGCATAGCCAAAGACACAAAAAAATGTATTTATAAAGCCCTTCTTATATCAGCTGTACAGAAACCCAGCCTAAAACTCCAAACAGCAAGCAATGCAGGTATAGAAGCACGGTGGCTAGGAAAAACTCCCAAGAAAGGCTAGAACCTAGGAAGAAACCTAGAGAAGAAACAGGCTATGAGGGTGGCCAGTCCTCTTCTGGCTTTACCGGGTGGAGATTATAACAGAACATGGCCAAGATGTTCAAATGTTCATAGATGACCAGCAGGGTCAAACAATAGAAAAAAAGAAAGCAAGAAAGAGAAAAGAAAGAGAAAAGAAAGAGAAAGAGAAAGAGAAAAAGAGAGAACACAGGACACAGGATAAGACAGGATAAATACTCCAGATATAACAGACTGACCCTAACCCCCCGACACATAAACTACATAAATACTGGAGGCTGAGACGGGGGGGGGGGGGGGGGTCGGGAGACACACACACCGGACAGGGCCAAACAGGCAGGATATAACCCCACCCACGTTACCAAAGCACAGCCCCCACAACACTCGAGGGATATCTTCAACCACCAACTTACCATCCTGAGACAAGGCCGAGTATAGCCCACGAAGATCTCCCCCACGGCACAAACCCAAGGGGGGCATCAACCCGGGCAGGAAGATCACGTCAGTGACTCAATCCACTCAAGTGACGCACCCCTCCCAGGGACGGCATGGAAGAGCACCAGTAAGCCAGTTACTCAGCCCCTGTAATAGGGTTAGAGGCAGAGAATCCCAGTGGAAAGAGGGGAACCGGCCAGGCAGAAACAGCAAGGACGGTTTGTTGCTCCAGAGCCTTTCCGTTCACCTTCACACTCCTGGGCAAGACTACACCCAATCATAGGACCTACTGAATAGATGAGTCTTCAATAAAGACTTAAAGGTCAAGAACAAGTCTGCTTCTCTCACATGGATAGGCAGACCATTGCATAAAAATTGAGCTCTTTAGGAGAAATCCCTGCCTCCGGCTGTTTGCTTAGAAATTCTAGGGACAGTAAGGAGGCCTGCGTCTTCTGACCGTAGCATACGTGTAGGTATGTATGGCAAGACCAAATCGGAAAGATAGGTAGGAGCAAGCCCATGTAATGCTTTGTAGGTTAGCAGTAAAACCTTGAAATTAGCCCATGCCTTAACATGAAGCCAGTGTAGAGAGGCTAGCACTGTAGAAATGTGATAAAACAATGTGGTTCTAGTCAAGATTCTAGCAGCCGTGTTTAGCACTAACTGAAGTTTATTTAGGTCTTTATCTGGGTAGCTGGAAAGTAAAGCATTGCAGTAGTCTAACCTAGAAGCGACAAAAGCATGGATTCATTTTTCTGCTTAATTTGTGACGGAAGGTTTCTGATCTTACGTAGATGGGAAAAGCCTGTCCTTGAAACAGTCTTGATATGTTCGACAAAAGAGAGATCAGGGTCCAGAGTATCGCAGAGGTCCTTCACAGTTTTATTTGAGACGACTGTACAACCAAGATTAATTGTCAGATTCAACAGAAGATCTCTTTGTTTCTTGGAACTAGCATCTCTGTTTTGTCCGAGTTTAAAAGTAGAACATTTGCAGCCATCCACTTCCTTATGTCTGAAACACAGGCTTCCAGGGAGGGCAATTTTGGGGCTTCACCATGTTTCATTGAAATGTACAGCTGTGTGTCGTCCGCATAGCAGTGAAAGTTAACATTATGTTTCCGAATGACATCACCAAGAACTAAAATATATAGTGAAAACAATAGTGGTCCTAAAACGGAGCATTGAGGAGCACCGGAATTTACAGTTGATTTCTCAGAGGACAAACCATCCAAAGAGACAAACTGATATCTTTCCAACAGATAAAATCTAAACTTGGCCAGAACATGTCCGTGTAGACCAATTTGTGTTTCCAATCTCTCCAAAAGAATGTGGTGATCGATGGTATCAAAAGCAGCACTAAGGTCTAGGAGCACGAGGACAGGTGCAGAGCCTCGGTCTGACGCCTTTTTAAGGTCATTTACCACCTTCACAAGTGCAGTCTCAGTGCTACGATGGGGTCTAAAACCAGACTGAAGCGTTTCGTATACATTGTTTTCAGAAAGGTAGTGAGTTGATGCGCAACAGCTTTTTTTTTTTTAATTGAGAGGAATGGGAGATTCGATATAGGCAGACAGTTTTTTATATTTTCTGCGTCAAGGTTTGGCTTTTTCAAGAGGCTATATTATTGCCACTTTTAGTGAGTTTGGTACACATCTGGTGGATAGAGAGCCATATTGCACTTTTACTTTCTTCTCCAACACTTTGTTTTTTGCATTATTTAAACCAAATTAAACATGTTTCATTATTTACTTGAGGCTAAATTGATTTTATTGATGTATTATATTAACTTAAAATAAGTGTTTCCTTCAGTATTGTTGTAATTGTCCTTATTACAAATAAAAAAATCGTATGATTAATAGATATCGGCTTTTTTGGTCCTCCAATAATCGGTATCGGCGTTGAAAAATCATAATCGGTCGACCTCTACTTCATTCAGTATGTTGCTCATCAACTTGCTTGTCAACAGATTCCAATGCAGCCTCACTCTCGCTGCTGTCACTCTCGCTGTTGTCACTCTCGCTGCTGTCACTCTCGCTGCTGTCACTCTCGCTGCTGTCACTCTCGCTGTTGTCCTCGCTCTTGCAAGCTAGCATCTTCGACTACTCACGTCACTTGACTTGTGGTAGAATGTTACATTTTCGTCGCGGAAATTTGCAGAGTTACTCCTTTCTCTTCTCTTATCTCGCCATAGCGACTACCAATCTGACACCATGTTATGTTTGTTCCTTATATAATGACAAACTGGGGCGTAGGTTTAACTACTTTTAATGAACATATACTTCAGCTAGAAAACTCCATGTTTAGCCATGCAAGGCATTCTTCAACCATCCGCCTCCCGCATAGCCTGCTGGGTAACGTAGTCTAAATGTTATTAACACATAACAACACAATGTCTGTCTCACTCTCTACCTGTACATACCCGCTCCTTTTCTTCTCTCCCTCCCGTTTCTTTCACCCCCTCTACCCTCTCCCCCTACTTCCCCTGCCTCCACATCCTCTCATCTCTCCATCTCCCTCCTCTCTTCCACCTCTGTCTGTTTAAACTCTCTCCTCTCCCTCCTTCACCTCCTTCTCTTTCTTTCCCTGCCTCCCCATCCTCTCATCTCTCCATCTCCCTCCTCTCTTCCAACTCTGTCTGTTTAATCTCTCTCCCCTCCCTCCTTCACCTCCTTCTCTTTCTTTCCCTCCTCCCCCTCATTTTTCTCTCTCCTTCAGTCCCTGCCTCACCCTCTTCATCTCTCTCTCTCTAGCTCCATCTCTCTCCTCTATCCCACAGACAGACAAAGACAGTTTGAAGTCGCACATTTTTTTTAAACCAATTTTTTTTAAACCAATATCAAGTTCAAATTCAAGAATTCATAAGCAGGCTTTTAGTTTCTAGAACTAAAGGTGTTCGATGGGGTTGAGGACTGCTCTGTGCAGGCCAGTCAAGTTCTGTATGGAGGCCAAAACCATTTCTGTATGGACCTCGCTTTGTACACTGGGGCAATGTCATGCTAAAACAGAAAAGGGCCTTCCCCAAACTGTTGCCACAAAGTTGTAAGCACAGAATCGTCTGTAGCATTAACATTTCCCTTCACTAGAACTAAGGGACCTAGCCCGAACCATGAATAACAGCCCCAGACCATTTTTCCTCCTCCAACAAACTTTTTAGTTGGCACTATAAAGATGGTGAAGCGTGATTCATCACTCCATAAAACGTGTTTCCACTGCTCCAGAGTCCAATGGCGGCAAGCTTTACACCACTCCAGCTAACGCTTGGCATTGCGCATGGTGATCTTAGGCTTGTGTGCGGCTGCTCGGCCATGGAAACCCATTTCATGAAGCTCCCAACAAACAGTTATTGTGCTGACGTTGCTTCCAAAAGCAGTTTGGAACTCGGTAGTGAGTGTTGCAACCGAGGACAGACAGTTTGGAAATGATCTTGCCTTGCCTCACTGGCAAACTCTCAGCTAAGAACTTTCTTAACTTCAAATGATATTATTGTGTACCAGCCTGGTTTTAGACCTGGACATAGCACTGTTTCAGCAGCTATGATTGTCTTAAATTATATATTCAATTGCTTAGATCATAGGAATCACTGTGCTGCCATATTTATAGACCTATCCAAGGCCTTTGACACTCAACCATGCCCTACTTCATTCAAAGGTTGTCTGAAATGGGCCTGGACCAGGCGTCTTGCAATTGGTTTGGGAACTATCTGTCAGACAGGATACAATATTTGCTTTCTGATGGTATCAAGTTACCTTGATATTACTAAAGGTGTCCTGATTTGATCCATTTTGGGATCTGTCTAAGATATGTGGAATTGTTTTAAGAAGGTCATACCAATAATCACTTTGCTATTTTATTTTGAGTTTTAAGACTCCTTGAAGTATCAAAAATATGTTTTTAATGATTTGATGAAAATCTATTTTTGGCCTTACTGCTATTAGCCCATACATACACATTGAATAACAGATAGTCCTTACTGCTATTAGCCCATACATACACATTGAATAACAGATAGTCCTTACTGCTATTAGCCCATACATACACATTGAATAACAGATAGTCCTTACTGCTATTAGCCCATACATACACATTGAATAACAGATAGTCCTTACTGCTATTAGCCCATACATACACATTGAATAACAGATAGGCTGTTATGCAGATGAGTGAGGACCCAACAGCGATTCAACAGAAACAGAGTCTTTTAATTTCCAAACAGGGAAAACATAAATCCTCTATCTTTGCAGGAGAGTCCTCCTTCTAGTAGTAGAGGAGAATTGCAGGGCTAGCGGCAACAGACTGCAGGACCCTCTGGGTAGGCGCGGGCCGTAGAGGACAGAGACACCTGCTCACACGCAGCATCTGATGAAGAGGCAGATTACGACAGGACGGGACAAGGGCAAAGCAAACAAGAATCCGACAAGGACAGAAGCAGAAACAGAGAGAGAAATAGAGACTTAATCAGAGGGCAAAAGAGGGGACAGGTGTGAGAGAGTAAACGAGGTCGTTAGGAGAATGAGGAACAGCTGGGAGCAGGAACGGAACGATAGAGAGAGAGAGAGTAACCTAATACGACCAGCAGGGGGAAACGAAGAGAAGGGAAAGCACAGGGACAAGACATAACATGACATAGTCCTTACTGCTATTAGCCCATACATACACATTGAATAACAGATAGTCCTTACTGCTATTAGCCCATACATACACATTGAATAACAGATTCACCACAACGAACAACAGATAGCCCCCAAAAAAATCTAAAGGAAGTTTGTTCTAAAGTGTCTGTCCTATAGCTTAGAGATATAAGAAAGAAAATGAAGCTTTTTTTTTTAAATTACAATTTAATTTGGCCAAAGGAAATGGCTCAACAGAATGACAAAATAAAGACAAAAAATGACAAAAATAGGCTAATGTTATTTATTTTACAACAGACCTATCTTAAACTAAATTTGGAGCACACAATTAAAAAGACAGATCCAATTTATTTAGCCAACGACATTGTCTCAACAGAATTAAAAACAGGTTTTGCATATTTTAAAAAACTGGTTTCGATTAATAAATAGGCTTAGAATAATAACAATGATATACAATAATGATAAAACAAATTATTATAAATGAATGTTAGTTTCAAAATTTCCTCCTACCTGAACAGTAGCCTGCATTTGGCCTTGACAATGTTCTTCTCATCTTCTACTAAAACATTACAACGCGTATTAAATTCCCCTTGTAGGCTTTTCACCAGAGGCATACTCTTTTTCCTCAAATTTTTGTTTTACTCAACAGTGGCCTAGGCCAAGACTGCTTGCTCTCTTGCTCTCTCTCCTCAGCAGCAGGCTCATGTGCCTGCAAGGTGTGAGAGAATGGTTTTGAAGAGCGTATTTGGGGTGTAGGCTGGGATAGACAGCCTCTCCTGGGCCATTTGGTCTCCTACAATTTTATTTATTGGCTTTTCATTTTTTATTGGCCAAAAGCTGCAATTACCAGCTAAGTATTTTAACCTAAGTACTTTACAGCACTGCTTGTTGCAGACGAAAGTATGTGTGTAAATATGTAGTGCACATAAAAATAACTTGATGTTAAATTCCCATGTGCTGAATAAAAAATACAAGTTATATGGGTTTCCATGACATTTTCAACTCCTACTGATGGTTTTGTCACACAAAGAATTGCGTAGGTATAGTGAATGTGCCCACTCTGGTATTGGCATATGTGCTCTATCCAACAGCTTGCAGATACCGTGCAGGTATAGCCTAGTACATGATGAGATTATTATGGACAAAAGTGCTAGATCATTTTTATCTGTCAAATGGCAGCCAAGCATCAATCATCATGTCACCAGAATAAGACCTTCCACATTTATTTAAAGGAATATCAATCTCATCGCTGTGCACTTTCACCACTCTGTGAAGTTAATCATAATTTATTTAATCTATAGCCTAATAACCTGCATGCTTTCATGATGTAGTGACATACATTTTCCAACATGTAGGGTACTTTACTGCATAAAAAGTTTGGATGGAAACCTGGTTAATGTCAAGCCATTTTGAGGATGCTGCAATTATATTTTAGATTAATGTGCGTATGCCTACAGGAGACTATTGATGTAGCCTAATCAGATTAAAACATTGTGACTGGTTGTGTTTATGCCACATATAAAATGTAATACCTTGTAAAGTTAAATGATAAATATTTAGGCAATATTGAGCGTTATGTTCTAGGAGAGGAGGCAGAGCGTGTGTTAAGCTTTTCCGAATAACTGGGTCAGCCTGGAGCAGATGTGGCCAAATTATTATAGGAAGACTTGGGAGAATGATGATCTGAAACAGACAGAACATTCAGTATCAGAAGTAAAAATACAGCCAGACTGGCCTGCTACTCTGCCTTCCTAGACCTTATAAACTGTCCAGAGTCGATCCACAACTGATCCAAATGGAATGAAACATTCCAATCACAGGGCTTTTGCGCCATTATTCAAATGACATTTGCACTGCAGCCTAGAGTATAATTTTTGTTCTCACTTAAAAACAATAATGCAATTATTCATTGCATTATGGGGTTGTTGGCTACTATAGTCTAGTTAGGATAATTGTATTGTCCCTAAACAAGATCAATAGGGGAGCTTTTGACCTGTGTGTTTCAATTCTTCACTGTTCTTTCATGTGTAATGATGCACCTGGCCTCTCAGCTGCATATCAGCTATTCCTATTTGTTCTTCTCGATTCATATTTAAAATTGATGCATCTCTGACTGCTTTTATGTGTGGTATGATTGCTAGCTAGCCTATTGCAGATCTAAACAAACGATCCACCTACCACTATTGTCACTTTGAACTGTGGCTAGAGGGCCAGATAGACTGTTAGACCGCAGACTATTCTGGCCTGTGGTATAGTAAATGTTAACACATGTAAAAGCATAATGCATAAGGGACGTACCAAAACCCATTCATATAGGGGAGGCTCATGCAAGCAGATGAGGAAATTTGACTAGGATTGAATAAATTATATAGTAAAGCTTGCAAAAGAGCCAATGTTAACCAGGGGGGAAATGCACTACCTTCCTCTGTGCCCAATAAAAAAACACAAAACCCTCCCCAAAGCAAAAAGAAAGACGTTTGACAATCCTCCCCTATTTTGGACCACCCCTCCCCCCAGTAAATTGTGATCTGTCCCTTACCAGCTTCTTTGTGTCAACATCAGGCTGACTGACAGAGGATGGCCACCATGTGGAGGAGCATGTCCAAATATATCTGTATCTTCTTCCTGCTGGCCCTGTCAGGCCTCTTCTTTCTGTTCAGCAACATTAACATTCTGGAGGTAGGGTACTGGCTTAATATGAACCAATCTCACATTGCTTCTATCACCCTCTCCCCCTCATCAGGGGAGCTACAATGGGGTGTCACTAGCTGCTCTTATCAACGTGGGTGTATTTACATGCACTAGTGTTGCTTTTAATTATATTGGGTGGCACAAAAACAGTCCACAGGAAGCCATAAGTTAAATACAATTCCATTTCAAATTACTGTGCTGGGTGGCAGGAAAGGTTGGAATTTGAGACAAAATATCTAAAGGATCATATTATTAAACAGACTTTCCAAATGTGGGTCTGTTGTAGACCCACTTCCTCTCTCTCCACATATGGTGCACGTGAAGGACTTTTATTTTGACCTGAGGTAAGCAGAGGAAGTCGCTCTACATCAGACCCACTTCCTCTCTGTCCACATATGGTGCACGTGAAGGACTTTTATTTTGACATGAGGTAAGCAGAGGAAGTCGCTCTACATCAGACCCACTTCCTCTCTGTCCACATATGGTGCACGTGAAGGACTTTTATTTTGACCTGAGGTAAGCAGAGGAAGTCGCTCTACATCAGACCCACGTTTGGAAAATCTGTTTAATAATACGATCCTTTAGATATTTTGTCTCAAAGTCGGCCTTCATAATGATCAAAGGTCTTGCCCATCGGCACAGTAAGTTGGAATGGAATTGTATTTAACTTCTTGCTTCTGTGGACTGTTTTTATGCTAGTGTATGTAAATACACCCACGTTGATAAGAGCAACTAGGGCGTCATGAAAACAGTAGGTTTTTATATGCTACACTTGATGCATAGATTTTGCAAGCATCCGCAGAATGCAAGCCACTTTATCAAGTGTTCTTGGGTGTGAGTCGTGTGTCAAATACGAGTACAAACTCGTAATTTTACACTGAACAGCGCAAGCCTCTCACAGAGCTGTGCTGCTTATGTCCAGGTTTCATTGAAATTAATGGAAGCGTCACACGCTCTGCAAAAGTTAGTGTCCAGTGTAGCATGCCTGTTAGTGACCTCTCCTCTTTACTCAGCAGAAGCTCAACTGCCAAGCAGTGTCAATGTTCTACCAGCACCAAAGCAGCATCAACTCAGATTTCCTCCCAGAGGGCCCTTCTCCGGAGCTACTGTAGCCAGGAGCCCTCACCGGAGGAGATAATCACCTGGCCACAGCCTTAGCCCCATTCGGTGAATGTGTCCCTGAACCAGACCAGTGACCCTGCACACAGCCTTTTTGTGATCCTGCCAGCAGGGGGCAGGAGAGAGTTGCACGTGGGGGACTAGTTGGAGGCTCTGGTCCATATGCATGACTTCCAGGGGCGTCCCAAAAGCTATGGTGGAGACTTCTTGCTCGCCCGGCTGCATTCCTCCAAGTTGGGGGCAGGCGTTGCAGGGCAGGTGTTGGACCACAGGAATGGGACCTACTGCCATTTTCCCGTTACTATGGCAGGGGTCTGCAAGGGTGGAGATGACCCTGGTCCATTCTAGAGAGGCAATTCACATTCTACAATGGATACGAGAGGAAGGCCCGACCGGATTCCCTTTCAGAGTCTGTTCCGCTCTGGAAAACTGTCCCAGACAACTGTATGTAACCTGAATCTGCCGACAAACCAGAAGCCGCTGTGCAATTTCAGAGACCCCCACACAGGGGAGCCCTGGTACTGCTACAAGCCCAAGCTGCTGAGCTGTGACACACGGATCAACCACGCCAGGGGACCCTACAGTATGTGAACCATCTGCTCGTGAACAAGGAGGCATTGCTCTTTCAGAGATTAGTGAGTTTTACAATGTAAGTGAATGAGTTTAGAAGTGTGAAATGTATTCTCAGACTTTGTTTTTCCAATGTATCAGATTGCTTGCTGCAATGTGTTTATTTAACATTGAAATATGATTACTTCTCCACTTTTTCTCAGTGGTGTAAACATCAACAATTCCTTTGACCTCATTGCTTGGTTTTTGCTCTGACATGCACGGTCAACTGTGGGACTTATATAGACAGGTGTTTGCCTTTCCAAATCATGTCCAATTAATTGAATTTACCACAGGTTGACTCCAATCAAGTTGTAGAAAAGTCTCAAGGATGATCAATGGAAACAGGTTACAGCTGACCTAAGCTCAATTTCGATTCTCATAGCAAATGGTCTGAATACTTATGTAAATACATTTTTTTTTGACATTTGCAAACATTTCTAAAAACCTGTTTTCGCTTTGTCATTATGGTGTATTATATGTAGATTGATGAGGGGAAAAAGTTATTTTATCAATTTTAGAATAAGGCTGTAACATAACAAAATGTGGAAAAAGTCATGGGGTCTGAATATAGGACAGACACTTCAAAGCATTATTCCTCATGATTTATTTGTGTCTGCCTTTTTGCCAACTATGTTTTCAATGTGTTTCTATGGGCTATAATAGTAAAGGCCAAATTCAATATCTTATCCGGATGTGGTGGTCCTGGGATGGAGTTACACTTGGTTTGCTGTTTTGAGGCCGGTTTGACGTACTGCCAAATTCTATAAAACAACATTGGAGGTGGCTTATGGTAGAGAAAGGAACACTGGTGGACATTCCTGCAGTCAACATGTCAATTGCATGCTCCCTCAAAACTTGAGAGATCTGTGCCGTTGTGTTGTGTGACAAAACTGCATAAGGTGCACTTGTGTAATGACTATACTGTTTAATCAGTGTTTTGATATGCCACATCTGTCAGGTAAATGGATTATCTTGGCAAAGGAGAAATGCTCACTAACAGGGATGTAAACAAATTGGTGCACAAAATTTCAAATAAATGTTTTTTTTTTTGAGTATGGAACATTTCTGGGCTCTTTTATTTCAGCTCATGAAACATGGGACCAACACTTTACATGTTGCGTTTATATTTTTGTTCTGTACATATATGGACCAGGGAAGCCCCCATACTGTTATAGACAGAAGCTTGTGACATGGCAGACCAATCAGGACTTATCTCTCAGCATGTCCAACCACTCAGCCAATTATGACTAGCTAGGAAGGGTTGTGTCTTTCTCCAAGTTTAGCTCTGTACTTTCTCCTTGGCTGAACTAGGCTCATCTTCTTTAAAAAAAAAAATACTCATCCCACAAAAGGTTGTAACTAAGGTGCATGAAAGTCATCATGTTCAAGAAGAAATTTCTGCAGAAATCAAAACCACCTCAGATCCTGTAACCGTTCACATTTCTCTTATTCTCGCTACGGAGCATTTAACAAAACTCCCATTTTCAAACAGAGTTTGAATGTCACATTCATGTCCTTGTGACATTATGTGTGTACATGTTGATAAAACACTCAATTCAACAGTTGGATCACATGCTGCACATCTACGCTCTAACTAAACTAAATCATGAAAAAATTCCAATAGTATATGTTTATTGTGGGTTTTCATAAAAATATTTATTGGATGGTGACATGTTGCCTGAGTTGGGATGGGGGGAATGGGATGAGGATTAGGGGTGGAGGCCCACCACTTTTTGTTTGTTCTCCTTTATATGCAAAACTGCCTAAATCTCCAATTATCTGTTTATCTGTATTAGTGCTGAGCGATTAGTACTTTTTGAGGTTGGTTCAGTTTCAGTTAGATTAATGAAAGATTATCACGATTTTCAATTTTAGTTTTTAAACATTAAAAGCATTATGAAATAATGACATTAAAATTATTGTATTTTTTAACAGAAATTCCAAGGCCAAAAATAATGAACATCTATTGCCAAAACATTGAAAATATTCCATTGTTTCTGTCAGGTCCACATTGGGTAGACATCAATTGAAAAATAGGAAATTACTATGAAATAATAAAATATTTCAGTTGGTTATATTACTAGTATATATTTGATGACTATATTGTTTTTCATTACTTAAAAGTCATCATCCCGTCTCTGCTCAGGCTATGTCAGCTCCAGACCTGAAATCAATTTACTACTTCTTCAAAATAGATAAAGCACACTTTCACCAACTTTCTCTATCCCTCTAGTCATTGTGTTGTGTCCATTCCTCTCTCATGTGATCTGTGTGTATCTAACAGCTCCCGAGTGGCACAGTGGTCTAAGGCACTGCATCTCAGTGCAAGAGGGGTCACCACAGTCCCTGGTTCAAATCCAGGCTGTGTCACATCCGGCCGTGATTGGGAGTCCCGTAGGGCGGCTCACAATTATCCCAGTGTTGTCTGGGTGTGGCCGGGGTAGGTTGTCATTGTAAATAAGAATTTGTTCTTAACTGACTTGCCTAGTAAAATAAAGATATCATAACTGTATAAGTCTCTGTCAGTTTCCATGAGATAGTGACAGTCAAAATTGGCTATATTGTACAAATTCATGAAAACAAAAACTCAATTTTTGGTCTTGATTTAAGGTGAGGGTTAGGCAAAAGGTTAGCAGTGTGGTTAAGGTTTAAAGTAACATTTAATGAAGATAAATGGTAGAAATAGGTAGGGTTTATGATGCAGTGGTAGTGGCAACTAGTATCAGGTCTCTGTTTGAGCCAGAAACAGCAAGCGCAATGGATTAGGTTCATTGTAGTTAATTACCACGTTTCTGCACTGAACAAGGTTGAATATTTGCTTAATGAAAACTACAACTCCCTTCAACCCTATGTCCCACATAATTCTTGATTTGATTTCTCTCGTGCGTGATTTTATTTCCCTCTAAAGAACTAACTAAATGGAATTCAAGTAATTGACGTCGGTCAATTAGTTGTTTAATAAACAACATTTTAGCACTAATCTACCTTAAACATTTTACATACTTTTTTGTGTGGTTATCTTTTATAAACATTAGAAAGGGGGAGGTGCCTACAAGTCGTTTTTTTTCTCCTTACCTCTCCTGCATATGCTATTTTCATTCTACTTTTAAACTCTCATCATATTGTAAATAAATAAATACACATTTCAAAACAAGTTCACATTTTTTGTTAAGCTTACATTGTTTCCCCTCCCTGTTGCACACAGTAAGCTTGGCTGGTTTAAGATGAACTCATCAAAACTGTTACATTCAACCCTGTTACTTTGTCAACTTTTATGGTCATTTTTCTTCTTTTTAACCTCTGGAGATAAAACATGTTTGTTATGAAGTTGAACATGTGCTCTTTATGACAGAACGTTAAAATGAAGTGAAATCAATAGCTATTAAACTACCCAAAAGACACTATCAGTGGAACGACCCAGCTAAGATGGATACCACAAAATAATTAGGTGCTCAGCCTGAAACTGAGAAACATAGACAAAAAGACAAATTGTCAGACACACTTTAACACTGCTGGAACAGACGATACATCATGCCAGCTTGGACAGATAGAATATTTTTTTTTATTCCAAACGAGTTTGTGTGTCTAAGATTTAACATCAGGTGGTTGCTATGGAGAGGACATACCCGTCACCCCTCACCTCTATCAACCCACCGCTGCCCACCCATCTTCCCAAAACAGCAGCATCCTCCTATAGATCCGTACTTCAATAGGAATAATAATAATACAAATTGAATCATAATATTCAACATCATTCTTTTAATAATCCATTTATCACTAGTATAGAAATATGAAAAAATGACAGAGAACTGAAAAGTTAACAAAAACGATTTGTTTGTTTTGTTGA
Organism: Oncorhynchus nerka; assembly: GCF_034236695.1. NCBI lineage: Eukaryota > Metazoa > Chordata > Actinopteri > Salmoniformes > Salmonidae > Oncorhynchus > Oncorhynchus nerka. Next base: position 7,618,967 of record NC_088398.1, on the reverse strand, counting down.
GTAAACTCTCTCCCCTCACAGACACCCCTCTGATTCACTTTGGCTACCCCCCCTGACATTGTTATGTGTTCCAATACTCAAAGGTCTTCCTTTTCATATCTCCTTTCCCTCTTCACCACTGATAGGTGAAAGGACCGGTTAGAGATGCACCAGTGCTTTCACCTGTCTATCCCTGTAAGATCAATTGTTATGTAAGAAAGGAGATGAGGAAAGGAGGCCAATGAAGTGTATTGGAAGAAAGCCATCCAATGGTTTCACTGCATTGAGTTGAGACTAGAGTGGTGACCTATGCAGATGTGTGTGTCTGGCTCACTGATGAGGGTCCAAGGGAAGAACACAGAAATAATTATGTATTTCTTAGGTTACATGGTTATGTCTGTCAGTGTGTGTGTATGATGATCTGTGGCGTATGTGTGAGAGAGGCAGCAGAAAGCCTCAGAAAGTCTTGAACCCTGTAACATTATTCCCCATCATACTTTTATAACATTAAACCATGACCTCAGTCTCCTCCATAGTCATTGTGTGGCTATTAGTTATTAAAGGGGAATAATGACCAGATCTAAAGCTCCACAGGCTGTAATGAGAGGGCTCAGGGTGGTGTGGAGCTCTGTGTGGAGCTCTGGCAGGCGTCTGTGCTGCAGACAGCCAGTTCAACGTGATGTAGAGCAGGGAAGCTTTAGTCCCAGCCTCCCGGCAGCAGAGCCAAGCCCCCAGCAAGATGCTGCCCAGAATTACCAGATCAGGAGAGATCTCATGATGGAAGAAGTTCAATTAGGGATTTATCATTCTAATACAGTCCTCCTTTATTGTTGCATTCCTATTTTTTCTCTTACTCCTCTATCTTTCTCCATCGCTCTCTCCTTTTTCTCTCTATCCTCTCTCTCTCCTCTTCCTCTCTCTCTGTGCTATGAACAGAGGTAAAGAGGAGAAAAGGCTTGGCAAGTATTCTCCAGGATAACAAGTCATTTCACATCGCAAAGCCTCTGATTATCATATACTTGGTATGATCATTTGTTCCTCTCACTCGCTGTAAGGACAGACCTCTGAGCGCGTGCACACACGCACACACGCACACACACACACACACACACACACACACACACACACACACACACACACACACACACACACACACACACACACACACACACACACACACACACACACACACACACACTATATTATGCATATCTGACTTTGTTACAACTAATTTCCAGCCAAATCTGCTTTCTTCAAAGTCGTTTCAAAAGCAGCTACGGGGTCCCCAGAGGAACAAAACACCTACTCCACACAGTAAAACTCAGGGGAGTGTTGTCTTCATAGTGTGTCGTGATCCACCACATTAGTCACATATATAGTCTTTATTTTTCTTTAACTTCCACTTAGAACAATGGTAACCAAACGACAAAGACAACAACAAAAAAATCTGGAAAATCATATAATTCTCTGAGTCAGTTTTAAAGTCTTCTGTTGTTGTATGTTCTATAGATTAAAGGTCCTCCAGGATCGATGTGGACTCCTCCTTCAGTGGTCACTGTCCAGAGAGGAAGAGCTGGACGCTCTAGGTGAGTCTGTGGTACCATGGAAAGGGAAAGATAGAGAGATGGAGAGAGAGAGCGGGGAGAACAGAGAGAGACCAACAGAGAAACCAGTAGGTCTGGCATCAAATTATATGAGTTACCTGACTACTTTATCCAGTGTAGCTCAGTCCTGATTGGTCCACTGGTAAGTCAAGATAAGAACCGAGCAGCCATCTTCAAGTAAACCACAAAGTCAGAACACAGCAAAGCATGGTTGTGTGAACAGACTGGGCTAACATCAGACCCAGCTGGGCAGAGCGCTGGAGAGCAAAGGAAGTCTCTCCTTCTTTCTCCTTCTGTATGGGTGTGTCTTTTGGCATCTGTGCAAATATATCCTTTCCATTGCTTCATCACACGTCTCACAACGTCTTTGAGCCCTCTAATTCTCTCTCTCTCTCTTTCTCCCTCCTTCTCTCCCTGTAGTTCCCTCCTGGAGGCCAATGTACAGAGGGTCAGAGAATAGTGTCACTGAGCAGCTCAAAACATCAGTTAAGTCACCATTAACTTGCCCCCATATACCCTCCAGCCCCTCCTAGATCGTCAGTCTTAGTCCTGCTTCCCAGAAGGTCTGTGTCGGTGCTGCTCTGTGGGGGTGGTATAGGTAGGCAGGGTGCAGGGGTGCTGTGGGGGAGCCGCCGGGGGCTAGACCCACCACCCCCCTCGCTGTCTGTGTTGGAGGAGGAGGGGGGAGGAGGAGGGGGCAGGCGCGGCAGGGGTGCAGATGAGGGGGGGATCCTTGTGGACCCCATCCCTGACCTCAGGCTCTGGATCCTCCTGCATTCCTGGCAGATCCTGACGTGCGTGCAGCTGCGAGGGAGCGCCACGGGGACCTGTGGCTGGGGCGGGTGAGGAGGGGTGGTGTTGGCCCCCAGAGGGTCCTCCAGGAGTCGCTGAGGCCCGGGTCCCATGTCTGAGGGACCTCCCCCAGCCCCTACACCCCCTCCTGGCCCCCCTGTCAGGGGTCCCGAGCCACTGTAGAGCTTGCCGTTGCTGAGGCGCATCTCCCGTACGAGGCGGAGTGGCCGCTGGGTCCCCAGGGCGATGCGGGTGGGGTGGCGGAGGGCCGCGGATTTGCCCAGGGGGCGGCGACGACGGGAACGGGAACTCTTCTTACAGGAGACGGCGTTTCGGAACTCTGTGATCATCTCCTGACAGACAGACACCTGAGAGGACAGAGGAGAGGGACGACGGGAAGGAGAGAATAGGGAGAGATAGGGGGTCACAAAAGCAAAGTAGACAGACGGGGGGGAAAAAGAGGGAAGGCAAAGGGAAAGAGATAGAGGGGGAGAGTAGGAAGGTGGGGGAAGAAAGAGGGAAGGCAAAGGGAAAGAGATAGAGGGGGAGAGTAGGAAGGTGGGGGAAGAAAGAGGGAAGGCAAAGGGAAAGAGATAGAGGGGGAGAGTAGGAAGGTGGGGGAAGAAAGAGGGGAAGCAAAGGGAAAGAGAAGGGAAACAGGGTGGAGGTGGAGTAAAAGAGATGGTAGGAGGAGAGGAGAACCGAATGAGGGTTATAGAAAGGTAGAAATGGGGGGGGGGGGGGGGGCAATGAAAGTGGTGATGAGGGGAGATGTAGAGATGGATAGAGGTTGGAGAATATCCAAAGAGCAGAGAGAGTTAATACAATCCACACAAATTACCAACTGAACAGAACAAATTGTGTTCATTATATATAATATATAATGGTACATAATGAACTATGAACAAACAGGCAGGCCCGCAAACTGAGGTGTATGTAGACAAACAACACACCCAAACAGACACACACACACACACACACACACACACACCTCTAACATTCCAACAGCATCACACACTTGCAAAAAAGTTCCAACAAAATGCACCAAGGACACATAGACATAGACATTATGGAATATTCTAATCTACAAAATCATAACAATGATGAATAATACTCTTACACAAACAGAAACAGTATTCATTATCAGAAAACAGACACTGATTGACAGAATGACGGGTGTGGCAGACACACAGAGAGGAGTGATCCAAGAATGGAAACGAAGAGTACCAGCATGTGAGGCATGTAAAAGAAGATAGATCGTGACATTTAATGCCAGGGAAATCATTACACACTGATTCTTATGCAAGCAAATATTGGCATCACAATATTGGCTTATCCATACCCTGTACTAAACATGAACACTTTCTGATCACAGTCAAAATAGCGCGATCACACACCAACGCTAGTACTATAGCATGCCAACACAAGTACGTTCACACACCAACGCTAGTACTATAGCATGCCAACACAAGTACGTTCACACACCAACGCTAGTACTATAGCATGCCAACACAAGTACGTTCACACACCAACGCTAGTACTATAGCATGCCAACACAAGTACGCTCACACACCAACGCTAGTACTATAGCATGCCAACACAAGCATACGTTCACACACCAACGCTAGTACTATAGCATGCCAACACAAGTACGTTCACACACCAACGCTAGTACTATAGCATGCCAACACAAGTACGCTCACACACCAACGCTAGTACTATAGCATGCCAACACAAGTACGTTCACACACCAACGCTAGTACTATAGCATGCCAACACAAGTACGCTCACACACCAACGCTAGTACTATAGCATGCCAACACAAGTACATTCACACACCAACGCTAGTACTATAGCATGCCAACACAAGTACATTCACACACCAACGCTAGTACTATAGCATGCCAACACAAGTACGTTCACACACCAACGCTAGTACTATATAGCATGCCAACACAAGTACGTTCACACACCAACGCTAGTACTATAGCATGCCAACACAAGTACGTTCACACACCAACGCTAGTACTATATAGCATGCCAACACAAGTACGTTCACACACCAACGCTAGTACTATAGCATGCCAACACAAGTACGTTCACACACCAACGCTAGTACTATATAGCATGCCAACACAAGTACGTTCACACACCAACGCTAGTACTATATAGCATGCCAACACAAGTACGTTCACACACCAACGCTAGTACTTTATAGCATGCCAACACAAGTACGTTCACACACCAACGCTAGTACTATAGCATGCCAACACAAGTACGCTCACACACCAACGCTAGTACTATAGCATGCCAACACAAGTACGTTCACACACCAACGCTAGTACTATAGCATGTCAACACAAGTACGTTCACACACCAACGCTAGTACTATAGCATGCCAACACAAGTACGTTCACACACCAACGCTAGTACTATAGCATGCCAACACAAGTACGCTCACACACCAACGCTAGTACTATAGCATCCAAACACAAGTACGTTCACACACCAACGCTAGTACTATAGCATGTCAACACAAGTACGTTCACACACCAACGCTAGTACTATAGCATGCCAACACAAGTACGTTCACACACCAACGCTAGTACTATAGCATGCCAACACAAGTACGCTCACACACCAACGCTAGTACTATAGCATGCCAACACAAGTACGTTCACACACCAACGCTAGTACTATAGCATGCCAACACAAGTACGTTCACACACCAACGCTAGTACTATAGCATGCCAACACAAGTACGTTCACACACCAACGCTAGTACTATAGCATGCCAACACAAGTACGCTCACACACCAACGCTAGTACAATAGCATGCCAACACAAGTACGTTCACACACCAACGCTAGTACTATAGCATGCCAACACAAGTACGCTCACACACCAACGCTAGTACTATAGCATGCCAACACAAGTACGTTCACACACCAACGCTAGTACTATAGCATGCCAACACAAGTACGTTCACACACCAACGCTAGTACTATATAGCATGCCAACACAAGTACGTTCACACACCAACGCTAGTACTATAGCATGCCAACACAAGTACGTTCACACACCAACGCTAGTACTATATAGCATGCCAACACAAGTACGTTCACACACCAACGCTAGTACTATATAGCATGTCAACACAAGTACGTTCACACACCAACGCTAGTACTATATAGCATGCCAACACAAGTACGTTCACACACCAACGCTAGTACTATAGCATGCCAACACAAGTACGCTCACACACCAACGCTAGTACTATAGCATGCCAACACAAGTACGTTCACACACCAACGCTAGTACTATAGCATGTCAACACAAGTACGTTCACACACCAACGCTAGTACTATAGCATGCCAACACAAGTACGTTCACACACCAACGCTAGTACTATAGCATGCCAACACAAGTACGCTCACACACCAACGCTAGTACTATAGCATGCCAACACAAGTACGTTCACACACCAACGCTAGTACTATAGCATGTCAACACAAGTACGTTCACACACCAACGCTAGTACTATAGCATGCCAACACAAGTACATTCACACACCAACGCTAGTACTATAGCATGCCAACACAAGTACGTTCACACACCAACGTTAGTACTATAGCATGCCAACACAAGTACGTTCACACACCAACGCTAGTACTATAGCATGCCAACACAAGTAGTTCACACACCAACGCTAGTCACACAACCAAACGCACACACCAACTAGTATATAGCATGCCAACACAAGTACGTTCACACACCAACGCTAGTACTATAGCATGCCAACACAAGTACGTTCACACACCAACGCTAGTACTATATAGCATGCCAACACAAGTACGTTCACACACCAACGCTAGTACTATATAGCATGCCAACACAAGTACGTTCACACACCAACGCTAGTACTATATAGCATGCCAACACAAGTACGTTCACACACCAACGCTAGTACTATATAGCATGCCAACACAAGTACGTTCACACACCAACGCTAGTACTATAGCATGCCAACACAAGTACGCTCACACAACATGTGACTGGACCCTGATCTGCTTACAAGAGAAATCTGTCCTACTTCATTTGAGGTTCAGTTGTAAAATAGCAACCCTCATCATCCATGCACAATACATAGCAAACCCAACAGTGAAACACACAGACTAGACACACTGATTAACATACACACACACAAATGGTGCCAGAAGCAGCCCGACGAATACATATTCAAACACACACAGTTCCAGAGGCGGCCCAACAAACACACACACTGCACGACAGAGGATGGGGAGTCAGGGTTGGTGTGTTGCCATGGGGACCTACTGGGGTGGGTCTGTGGTGTCGGCGAGGGCAGGAGTGAGGGCGTACCTCGTCTGTCTCTGAAGAGCAGCGCGTCGACCACACAAACTCCATGATGGCCACGAACACAGCGATGATGAGGCCACAGATCAACACCACGAAGATACCCCCGATGTTCTCCATGCCCAGACCTGTGGAGGAGAGACATGATGGTTAATACACACACATACAGTACCACTAATATGCCCCTGATTTAACACAATAACAGTTACACACACAAGACCACAGACCCTGGTAATCTCCCATCTTACAGTACATTCAGAACACTCACAGACATTAGTTGAGATACAAAGCTGCAAAGACACTGGAAACAGAGTAGTGTACTGACCCTTGGCTCTGTGGTCCTCCTCTTTAGGGCACTGTCCTCCCTCCCACCACCTCCTCTTCAGGATCTCCAGCCTGTTGTTCTCCTGCAGGTGCAGGATGGCCATAGTGATCTCCTCTCTGAACGGAGAGCCTGGGAGGAACAAAAGGAAAAAGGTATGAGGGGATTAAAGATGAAGAGAAATTAAAAGGCTTGTGGTCTCCTCCCTTCTCATCCAGATGTTGTGGGTTGTACCACTCCCCCGTCTCTCCCTGTCTCCCATCCTCCCTCTATTTCACCACCATTTTCACACACTCTTCTCTCTTTCCCATCTCTCCTTTTTCCCCATCTCTCCACTCCCCATCTCTCCGTCTCTCCTCTTTCCCATCCCTCCCGATCCATCTCTCCCCCATACCTCCCTCCATCCCTCTCCCCATACCTCCCTCCATCCTTCCCCATCACCCCTCTCTCCTCCTATACCTCCCTCCACCCCTTTCTCTACCATACCTCCCTCCCTCCATTCCTCTTTCCCCCATACCTCCCTCCCCCATCCTTTTCTCTCCCCATACCTCCACCCTCCATCCCTCTTTCCCCCATACCTCCATCCCTCTCTCACCCAGTGGCATGCCGATGCCGTAGCCCTTGGTGTCCAGCAGACCCCCAATCTGGGTGAGATTACAGTTGAGTTTGCGGTAATACTCATTCATGGTGCTCTCCAGGAGGAAGGCATATTTAGAGTTGACCACGCGGGCAATGCCCTCCTCCGTGCTCTTCACAAACACACTGGGCTGCTTGGAGTGCATGTAGTTCCACATGCGCTGGTATGTCTGGTAGCGCGAGTTCTGGAGGGAGAAAGGAAGGAGGGAGGGAGAAAGGAGGAAAGGGAGGAAGGTGGGGGGGTGGAGGAAAGAGATGGGGAGGTAGGAAAGGGAAAGGAGGGGAAGGGAGGGGGGAGAAGGGATAGAGACAGAAGGGTAGAAAAATATATCTACTGTATATATATATATATATATACATTTCCTCATATTTACTCATAATTAAACAGATGCATTATTCTTTATCCACATGCAGCTGAATCAAACGCCAGGGGCTTGTGTACATACAATATGTCATGCTAAGGAACAGCATAGACACAGAGTCAAGGTAACAGCAACCAGTTAGATACAGTATTGTATATGCAACAAAACAGGTTAAATGTGGGTTGGATGTGAAGGACTCTTCGGTAGTGTGTACAGTTAAGAGGTGGAGAGAGGGATGATACAGCATCAAGGGAGGTCTAGGTAAGCACAATGAACATACACACAATAAAGATACACAAACAAACACTCACACTAACCCCCCCCCCCCACACACACACACACAAACACACCTAAACATTTACTCACAAACACACATGCACAATCAAGCACACAGTCCAAATGCACTGACAAACACAGATGCCAACACAGATGCCAGCAGCTCTTACATAAGCAAACACTGACACTCAGCCACTTAACACTAACAGCCATAAAGAACACAACAGGAGCTCAGAGACTTGCCAGCAAATAGGGAAACAACTACACTCTCACACACACACACTGTGCTCAACCACATACCCACCTCACCATACACACACATACAAATAGGAGCGATCTGAGACATGTCGGCAAATACTAGAACAACATCACACACACACACCTCCCTACCAGTCATTCTCCATTCAAAGCTCTACATACGCCACCCAGGGCCAGCGTCAAGCAGTACCATGAAGAAAGTCATGGTGCTCCCCCCGTGGATAGTGCCATACTCGATGTTGGTCTGGTCGGCCAGGTCGTCAGGAGACTCGATGGGCACCTCCATCCTCTGGACGGTCAGGAAGGCTGCCAGGTTGGCCGTGTAGGAGGAGATGATGATCAGAGTAAACATCCACCTGGGAGAAGAGAGAGACAGAGTTAGAAAGAGTAAGAGAAGGAGAGGGGGGATAGAGAGAGGGAAAGAGAGGTAGGACTAAGGGGAAAGAATGGGAGAAGTGACACCATCAAAGAGAGAGACAGAGAGAGACAGAGAGAGAAAGACAGAGAGAAAGAATAAGAGAGAGACAGAGAGAGAAAGTCAGAGAAAATAGAGTTTGACAGAATCCCAGACAGGGAGAGAAATGAGAGAGGAGAGGGCGACAGAGAGACATTTACTCGGACTGAGACATACAGACTGATACATACTTACCCACCCATCTACACACACACAGACTTACCAGACCCCTGAGACGCAGCGTGTGGACAGGGCACGGGGCATGATCTCAGAGCCCTGCTGCATGAAGCCTCCTACAGGGAACCACAGGCTGTTCCCTAGGGTGTACTGGTTCTCCAGCATGTCCTTGTGCCCCTGCAGACATGGGTGGGGGTTGTACCACTCATAGGGACTTAACCTGGAAGTAGGAGAGGAGGAGAACACTCTTAGAAGAAAGGGTTCTATAAGGGCTATTTGGCTGTCCCCATAGGAGAACCCTTTTTGGTTTCAGGTAGAACCCTCTTCTACATGAAACCCAAAAGGGTTCTACCTGGAACCAAAAAGGGTTCTTCAAAGGGTTCTTCTACGACGACAGCCGAAGAACCCTTTTAGGTTCTAGATAGCACCTTTTTTCTAAGAGTGTAGAGGAGAGAAAGGAGCATAAGGACCTCTGTACACAACATCTGTCTATCTCAACCAAGGCATTTTCATTCGGTGTGTATATAAGCTACAATAACTCATTATTACTCAATTGTGTCAACCAAAATGCATAAACAATCCCAGAGTTCCTCACTAGTTTCCTGTTCCTGTTGCCCTGGGTTACTGTGGTGCTCTTTCATGCACTTACCTTGCAGCCAGGAAGAGCACACAGCTGACAGCCAGGTAGGCGAGCAGCATGAAGAGCCAAACAGCCGGAGAGAAGGGGTCCAGGAAGGAGAAATACCCTGGCTTCCTCCCCTAAAACAGAGACAAGAGAGAGAGATAGGACAGGGTGGAGTGGCCCTATTACATTACATTACATAGCTGTCATGTAGTTCCTCTTTCAACCACAGAGGAACAGTGTTCTTCCCTGCAACTGTACAGCACATCATCATCGGCTATCCGAGCAGCTAACCGATCGCTGCAGCTGTACATAGTCTATTGGTAAATAGCCCACCCATTTTCACCTACCTCATTCCCATACTGTTTTTATACTGTTTTTTTAATTTATTTATTTACTTTTCTGCTCTTTTGCACACCAATATCTCTACCTGTACATGACCATCTGATCATTTATCACCCCAGTGTTAATCTGCAAAATTGTATTATTCGCCTACCTCCTCATGCCTTTTGCACACATTGTATATAGACTGCCCATTTTTTTTTCTACTGTGTTTTTGACTTGTTAATTGTTTATTCCATGTGTAACTCTGTGTTGTCTGTTCACACTGCTATGCTTTATCTTGGCCAGGTCGCAGTTGCAAATGAGAACTTGTTCTCAACTAGCCTACCTGGTTAAATAAAGGTGAAATAAAATAAATAAAAAATAATGCAACAAATGTAAGCCTCAGAGAGTTGAACGGTAAACGTGTGCAACCATGTACAACCATGAACTCTATAAGACCTATCCATTCTAACTTTCAGAATCAGATATCCTCGATAGCCTCAAAGAAATGCATTGTCATGGCCCATAAAATAATCAGGATATCACAAACAGCAGTGGGGGAAATCCAATACACCCAACTGCTCTGGTGTGTCTGCCTTACCAGGTGGACTCTGTACAAGATGCTGATTCCTAGCGTCATGAAGGGCTTGGAGAAGTCTATGACTTTCTCCCTCTCAGAGGTGATGGTAAAGCCTGCTACTGCCAAGTCTGCTTTCTGTAGGGGGGGGGGGGGGGGGAAAGAAAGAAAGAAAGAAAGAGAGAGAGAGAGAGAGGGTCAGAAATAGATGACAACAAACCAACACTTCGATCACTCAGAGTCCCCTGGATTGGAGATGCACCTATGAGCCAATGGCGTTCCCTCCACCCCATGGAGGGAGAAAAAAATGTCTTCAGAGAGACAATAGAACCAGAGATCCACTGCAGCAGAACTGTTCGCTGGCTGTTCCATTTATGGTAACCTCCTGTCAGACAGTCAAATTAAAGCCTAATTGATGAACATGGGATTAGTCTGGTTTGATCAGTGAGGAGAGCAGAAAGGGCAGAGAGAGTGGGGAGCAGGGCAGCCCCATGGCAAGAGACATATGGGGACCACACTGTGGTAATTGAAGTATGCTGTGATCTAATTAAGCACACATAGTCTCTTATTAGTGTGTGTGTGTGTGCTTAACTATCCAAGAATGGTAAAACAAAACAGTTTGACCAACTGGGGACATTTTGTTAGTCCCCACATGGTCAAATGTTATTTCTAGGGGGTTTAGGGTTAAGGTTAGAATTAGAATTAGTGTTAGAATTTCTGTAGGTTTAGGGTTAGGAGATAGGGTTAGGTTTTCGGGTAACGGTTAGGTTTAGGGAAAATAAGATTTTGAATGGGACTGATTTGTCAGTCGTGACTGACTGACTGAATTGTTAGTCCTGTCTGTCTGTCTGTCTGTCTGTCTGTCTGTCTGTCTGTCTGTCTGTCTGTCTGTCTGTCTGTCTGTCTGTCTGTCTGTCTGTCTGTCTGTCTGTCTGTCTGTCTGTCTGTCTGTCTGTCTGTCCTGTCTGTCCTGTCCTGTCTGTCCTGTCCTGTCCTGTCCTGTCCTGTCCTGTCCTGTCCTGTCCTGTCCTGTCCTGTCCTGTCCTGTCTGTCTGTCTGTCTGTCTGTCTGTCTGTCTGTCTGTCTGTCTGTCTGTCTGTCTGTCTGTCTGTGTCTGTCTGTCTGTCTGTCTGCCTGCCTGCTCACCCTGTTGATGAGCTCTCCCACCATGCCGGTCCAGGACCCGTTGGGTTCAGGCGCTCCATACAGCCCATCATCCACCAGTTTAATCCTGAAGGAGCACTTCAAGATGTCTGCCAGCTCTCTTAACATGTCCACACAGAAGCCCTCATACTGGTCATTCCTCTGGTACTCCTGGTAGTTCCCCTTACGCATCACATAGGGGCTCTCCTGCACAGAGAGGAAGGGGATAGGGAGGGGACAGAGGGATGCATGTCAACTCTGGCATTACTATGTGTAGTGAACAAAACATTAAGAATACTTTTCTAATACTAAGTTGCACCCCCTTTTGCCTTCAGAACCACCTCTATTTGTCAGGGCTTAGACTCTACAAGGTGTTGAAAGCGTTCCACAGGGATTCTGGACATGTTGACTCAATGCTCCCCACAGTTGTGTCAAGTTGACTGGATGTCCTTTGGGTGGTGGACCATTCTTGATACACTTGGGAAACTGGATAAGAGCGTCTGCTAAATGACTTAAATGTAAATGTAAATGAAACTGTCGAACGAATGAAAAACCAGCAGCGTTGCAGTTCTTGACAAACTCATACTGGTTCGCCTGGCTCCTACCGTCATACCCCGTTCAAAAGCACTTAAATCTTTTGTCTTGCCCATTCATCTCTGAACAGGACACATACACAATCCATGTCTCAATTGTCATCATTCATCTACGCTGATTGAAGTGGATTCACCTGGTCAGTCTGTGTCATGGAAAGAGCTTTCCTAATGTTTTGTACACTCAGTGTATATGGTGATGACCAGTCATATTACAGTTTTTCTCAGTCGCTTTGGTGCATTTCTTAGATCAAAAGTGCAATTCTTGATACTACTTATACAAATTCCAAATCGTCTAGTCACTTGTGCATATCATTAAAGCAATTTCTTATTCCTTTGAACACATTGCAATTGATAATGTACAAGTGTCAGCTTTTTTCCACATGATCAATTGCTCATGTCATGTTGATCAAAATATAGTAGATGGTTCTACTATAGTAGATGGTTCTGAATAGTCTTACCCCTCAAAACATCTAGGCATTACTTCCTTGCATAAGCCATTACATGCAAAATTGTTGAACTATTTGTCATAAACTGTCAAGCATAGTTTTACACATTTCTATTAGACCTTTTGTACAAAAACGTGAATTGATGAATCGTGCAGGTGAAATTGACCCTCACTCATGAAGGAATGTAAAGTGTTAGTTCAACCAACAATCAACCAGTTGTCTAAATTGCTCAAAGGTGCATCTCATGAAGAATCAATTGGCAAGCATATATAGACAGACCACAACACAGAGTTGCAATGTTTTACAGTAAAATGTGTGTTCGCATAGTTTTTGTCTATGTGAAAGTGTGCGATGCATCACTGCATTTTTCCCCACATAGAGGACTGCAAGATTACCTCAAACCGGTGGCAGAGGACGCCATGAAACTCAGGGAAATACAAAGGACCATTACAGAAGACAACGATGTCTTTGAAAACATCCATACGGTTAGCATCTCAACCATCAACAGGGTGCTGCATAGAAACCAGATGAGTATGAAACAGCTGTAGCGTGTACCATTCCAAAGGAATGAGGACAGAGTTAAGGAGCTACGGTACCAGTATGTACAGGTAAACAACACCCAGCATCTACTCAACTTTTTAGAGACTCTCTACAGGGCTCTCATCCCTGATGATGAGAGGGGTCTGTTCAGAGAGGATTTGCCAAAGTATGTGGTCATTTGTGATAATGTGAATTTCCATCGATCAAACATCATAAGGCAATGGTTTGTGACCCACCCGAGGATGCTCATAGAATTCCTCCCACCTTATTCACCATTCCTTAACCCAATTGAGGAGTTATTTTCAGCATGGAGGTGGAAGCTGTACGATCGTCAGCCACACACACAGATGACCCTGCTGGCTGCAATGGATGCAGCATGTGAGGACATCACAGTAGACGCCTGCAGAGGATGGATAAGGCATTCCAAAAGGTTCTTTCCACGTTGCATTGGAAGGGAAAATATCCGGTGTGATGTGGATGAGAATATGTGGGCCGACAGACAGGAACGTCTGGATGTGCAGAGACAGCACAACAGTGCTGCGGGCAAAGTTGTGCCTTAGGGGTGGTTTCCCGTGTTTCTTTCTAATTTAGTTTTTTTTCCTTTGTGCCCCTTGGGTTGTCCAGTCTCTTTCAATCAATAACCCACATACAGTAATATGTAAATAGTACTGTTGATATTGATATATGCCATAGAAGTGCAGCCTTGTGCATTTTCAATACAGTAACTGTCATCCAAACTGTAGCCTAAGTTTACATCAGGTAATACTGTCAAAGTACACAGTTACATTGACAACATGCCTAAACATTTTGATGACCTTGTTCGTGAACAATGACTCAATGACTTATCATTCTGATGACACTGACATGATCAATGGCATGAATATTTACTGTTGAGAGATGTACTAAGGATTTTTAGTGACTGACTAGCTTTAGAAACATATCTATTGTATATTGCAGTTTGTACAAATTGTTCTGAGAAATGCACTTATTATTTTGCACATGTTAGGGATGATGTGAAAAATGCACCAAAGCGACTGAGAAAAACTGTAATCATAATAAAGGTTTTGACCTCACCAGTATAGTGGCCATAATAAAGGTTTTGACCTCACCAGTATAGTGGCCATAATAAAGGTTTTGACCTCACCAGTATAGTGGCCATAATAAAGGTTTTGACCTCACCAGTATAGTGGCCATAATAAAGGTTTTGACCTCACCAGTATAGTGGCCATAATAAAGGTTTTGACCTCACCAGTATAGTGGCCATAATAAAGGTTTTGACCTCACCAGTATGGTGGCCATAATAAAGGTTTTGACCTCACCAGTATGGTGGCCATAATAAAGGTTTTGACCTCACCAGTATGGTGGTTACGATAAAGGGTTTGACCTCACCAGTATGGTGGTCATAAAGGTTTTGACCCCACCAGTATAGTGGCCATAATAAAGGTTTTGACCCCACCAGTATAGTGGCCATAATAAAGGTTTTGACCTCACCAGTATAGTGGCCATAATAAAGGTTTTGACCTCACCAGTATAGTGGCCATAATAAAGGTCTTGACCTCACCAGTATGGTGGCCATAAAGGTTTTGACCTCACCAGTATAGTGGTCATAATAAAGGTTTTGACCTCACCAGTATAGTGGTCATAATAAAGGTTTTGACCTCACCAGTATAGTGGCCTTAATAAAGGTTTTAACCTCACCAAGTGGCCATAATAAAGGTTTTGACCTCACCAGTATGGTGGCCATAATAAAGGTTTTAACCTCACCAGTATAGTGGCCATAATAAAGGTTTTGACCTCACCAGTATAGTGGCCATAATAAAGGTTTTGACCTCACCAGTATAGTGGCCATAATAAAGGTTTTGACCTCACCAGTATAGTGGCCATAATAAAGGTTTTGACCTCACCAGTATAGTGGCCATAATAAAGGTTTTGACCTCACCAGTATAGTGGTCATAATAAAGATTTTGACCTAACCAGTATGGTGGCCATAATAAAGTTTCTGACCTCACCAGTATAGTGGCCATAATAAAGTTTCTGACCTCACCAGTATAGTGGTCATAATAAAGGTTGTGACCTCACCAGTATAGTGGCCATAATAAAGGTTTTGACCTCACCAGTATAGTGGCCATAATCAAGGTTTTGACCCCACCAGTATAGTGGCCATAATAAAGGTTTTGACCTCACCAGTATACTGGCCATAATAAAGGTTTTGACCTCACCAGTATAGTGGCCATAATAAAGGTTTTGACCTCACCAGTATACTGGCCATAATAAAGGTTTTGACCTCACCAGTATAGTGGCCATAATAAAGGTTTTGACCTCACCAGTATAGTGGCCATAATAAAGGTTTTGACCTCACCAGTATAGTGGCCATAATAAAGGTTTTGACCCCACCAGTATAGTGGCCATAATAAAGGTTTTGACCTCACCAGTATACTGGCCATAATAAAGGTTTTGACCCCACCAGTATAGTGGCCATAATAAAGGTTTTGACCTCACCAGTATAGTGGCCATAATAAAGGTTTTGACCTCACCAGTATGGTGGCCATAATAAAGGTTTTGACCTCACCAGTATGGTGGCCATAATAAAGGTTTTGACCTCACCAGTATGGTGGCCATAATAAAGGTTTTGACCTCACCAGTATAGTGGCCATAATAAAGGTTTTGACCTCACCAGTATAGTGGCCATAATAAAGGTTTTGACCTCACCAGTATAGTGGCCATAATAAAGGTTTTGACCTCACCAGTATAGTGGTCATAATAAAGGTTTTGACCTCACCAGTATAGTGGCCTTAATAAAGGTTTTAACCTCACCAAGTGGCCATAATAAAGGTTTTGACCTCACCAGTATGGTGGCCATAATAAAGGTTTTAACCTCACCAGTATAGTGGCCATAATAAAGGTTTTGACCTCACCAGTATGGTGGCCATAAAGGTTTTGACCTCACCAGTATAGTGGTCATAATAAAGGTTTTGACCTCACCAGTATAGTGGTCATAATAAAGGTTTTGACCTCACCAGTATAGTGGCCTTAATAAAGGTTTTAACCTCACCAAGTGGCCATGATAAAGGTTTTGACCTCACCAGTATAGTGGCCATAATAAAGGTTTTGACCTCACCAGTATGGTGGCCATAATAAAGGTTTTGACCTCACCAGTATGGTGGCCATAATAAAGGTTTTGACCTCACCAGTATGGTGGTTACGATAAAGGGTTTGACCTCACCAGTATGGTGGTCATAAAGGTTTTGACCCCACCAGTATAGTGGCCATAATAAAGGTTTTGACCCCACCAGTATAGTGGCCATAATAAAGGTTTTGACCTCACCAGTATAGTGGCCATAATAAAGGTTTTGACCTCACCAGTATAGTGGCCATAATAAAGGTTTTGACCTCACCAGTATGGTGGCCATAAAGGTTTTGACCTCACCAGTATAGTGGTCATAATAAAGGTTTTAACCTCACCAGTATAGTGGCCATAATAAAGGTTTTGACCTCACCAGTATAGTGGCCATAATAAAGGTTTTGACCTCACCAGTATAGTGGCCATAATAAAGGTTTTGACCTCACCAGTATGGTGGCCATAATAAAGGTTTTAACCTCACCAGTATGGTGGCCATAATAAAGGTTTTATTATGGCCACCATAATAAAACAGTTACCAGCCCTTTCAAGCTTAACATCCTTATCATTTATCGCCCTCCAGGTTCCCTCGGAGAGTTCATCAATGAGCTTGTTGCCTTGATAAGCTCCTTTCCTGAGGACGGCTCACCTCTCACAGTTCTGGGCGACTTTAAACTCCCCACGCCTACCTTTGACTCATTCCTCTCTGCCTCCTTCTTTCCACTCCTCTCCTCTTTTGACCTCACCCTCTCACCTTCCCCCCCTACTCACAAGGCAGGAAATACGCTCGACCTCATCTTTACTAGATGCTGTTCTTCCACTAACCTCGTTGCAACTCCCCTCCAAGTCTCCGACCACTACCTTGTATCCTTCTCCCTCTCGCTCTCATCCAACACTTCCCACACTGCCCCTACTCGGATGGTATCGCGCCGTCCCAACCTTCGCTCTCTCTCCCACGCTACTCTCTCCTCTTCCATCCTATCATCTCTTCCCTCTGCTCAAACCTTCTCCAACCTATCTCCTGATTCTGCCTCCTCAACCCTCCTCTCCTCCCTTTCTGCATCCTTTGACTCTCTATGTCCCCTATCCTCCAGGCCGGCTCGGTCCTCCCCTCCCGCTCCGTGGCTCGACGACTCATTGCGAGCTCACAGAACAGGGCTCCGGGCAGCCGAGCGGAAATGGAGGAAAACTCGCCTCCCTGCGGACCTGACATCCTTTCACTCCCTCCTCTCTACATGTTCCTCTTCTCTCTCTGCTGCTAAAGCCACTTTCTACCACTCTAAATTCCAAGCATCTGCCTCTAACCCTAGGAAGCTCTTTGCAACCTTCTCCTCCCTCCTGAATCCTCCTCCCCCTCCCCCCCTCCTCCCTCTCTGCAGATGACTTCGTCAACCATTTTGAAAAGAAGGTCGACGACATCCGATCCTCGTTTGCTAAGTCAAACGACACCGCTGGTTCTGCTCACACTGCCCTACCCTGTGCTCTGACCTCTTTCTCCCCTCTCTCTCCAGATGAAATCTCGCGTCTTGTGACGGCCGGCCGCCCTACAACCTGCCCGCTTGACCCTATCCCCTCCTCTCTTCTCCAGACCATTTCCGGAGACCTCCTCCCTTACCTCACCTCGCTCATCAACTCATCCCTGACCGCTGGCTACGTCCCTTCCGTCTTCAAGAGAGCGAGAGTTGCACCCCTTCTGAAAAAACCTACACTCGATCCCTCCGATGTCAACAACTACAGACCAGTATCCCTTCTTTCTTTTCTCTCCAAAACTCTTGAACGTGCCGTCCTTGGCCAGCTCTCCCGCTATCTCTCTCAGAATGACCTTCTTGATCCAAATCAGTCAGGTTTCAAGACTAGTCATTCAACTGAGACTGCTCTTCTCTGTATCACGGAGGCGCTCCGCACTGCTAAAGCTAACTCTCTCTCCTCTGCTCTCATCCTTCTAGACCTATCGGCTGCCTTCGATACTGTGAACCATCAGATCCTCCTCTCCACCCTCTCCGAGTTGGGCATCTCCGGCGCGGCCCACGCTTGGATTGCGTCCTACCTGACAGGTCGCTCCTACCAGGTGGCGTGGCGAGAATCCGTCTCCACACCACGTGCTCTCACCACTGGTGTCCCCCAGGGCTCTGTTCTAGGCCCTCTCCTATTCTCGCTATACACCAAGTCACTTGGCTCTGTCATAACCTCACATGGTCTCTCCTATCATTGCTATGCAGACGACACACAATTAATCTTCTCCTTTCCCCTTCTGATGACCAGGTGGCAAATCGCATCTCTGCATGTCTGGCAGACATATCCGTGTGGATGACGGATCACCACCTCAAGCTGAACCTCGGCAAGACGGAGCTGCTCTTCCTCCCGGGGAAGGACTGCCCGTTCCATGATCTCGCCATCACGGTTGACAACTCCATTGTGTCCTCCTCCCAGAGCGCTAAGAACCTTGGCGTGATCCTGGACAACACCCTGTCGTTCTCAACTAACATCAAGGCGGTGGCCCGTTCCTGTAGGTTCATGCTCTACAATATCCGCAGAGTACGACCCTGCCTCACACAGGAAGCGGCGCAGGTCCTAATCCAGGCACTTGTCATCTCCCGTCTGGATTACTGCAACTCGCTGTTGGCTGGGCTCCTGCCTGTGCCATTAAACCCCTACAACTCATCCAGAACGCCGCAGCCCGTCTGGTGTTCAACCTTCCCAAGTTCTCTCACGTCACCCCGCTCCTCCGCTCCCTCCACTGGCTTCCAGTTGAAGCTCGCATCCGCTACAAGACCATGGTGCTTGCCTACGGAGCTGTGAGGGGAACGGCACCTCAGTACCTCCAGGCTCTGATCAGGCCCTACACCCAAACAAGGGCACTGCGTTCATCCACCTCTGGCCTGCTCGCCTCCCTACCACTGAGGAAGTACAGTTCCCGCTCAGCCCAGTCAAAACTGTTCGCTGCTCTGGCCCCCCAATGGTGGAACAAACTCCCTCACGACGCCAGGACAGCGGAGTCAATCACCACCTTCCGGAGACACCTGAAACCCCACCTCTTTAAGGAATACCTAGGATAGGATAAAGTAATCCCTCTCACCCCCCCTCCCCCTGAAAAGATTTAGATGCACTACTGTTCCACTGGAGGTCATAAGGTGAATGCACCAATTTGTAAGTCGCTCTGGATAAGAGCGTCTGCTAAATGACTTAAATGTAAATGTAAATGTTAAATGTTTTGACCTCACCAGTATAGTGGCCATAATAAAGGTTTTGACCTCACCAGTATAGTGGCCATAATAAAGGTTTTGACCTCACCAGTATAGTGGTCATAATAAAGATTTTGACCTAACCAGTATGGTGGCCATAATAAAGTTTCTGACCTCACCAGTATAGTGGCCATAATAAAGTTTCTGACCTCACCAGTATAGTGGTCATAATAAAGGTTGTGACCTCACCAGTATAGTGGCCATAATAAAGGTTTTGACCTCACCAGTATAGTGGCCATAATCAAGGTTTTGACCCCACCAGTATAGTGGCCATAATAAAGGTTTTGACCTCACCAGTATACTGGCCATAATAAAGGTTTTGACCTCACCAGTATAGTGGCCATAATAAAGGTTTTGACCTCACCAGTATACTGGCCATAATAAAGGTTTTGACCTCACCAGTATAGTGGCCATAATAAAGGTTTTGACCCCACCAGTATAGTGGCCATAATAAAGGTTTTGACCTCACCAGTATAGTGGCCATAATAAAGGTTTTGACCCCACCAGTATAGTGGCCATAATAAAGGTTTTGACCTCACCAGTATACTGGCCATAATAAAGGTTTTGACCCCACCAGTATAGTGGCCATAATAAAGGTTTTGACCTCACCAGTATAGTGGCCATAATAAAGGTTTTGACCTCACCAGTATAGTGGCCATAATAAAGGTTTTGACCTCACCAGTATGGTGGCCATAATAAAGGTTTTGACCTCACCAGTATGGTGGCCATAATAAAGGTTTTGACCTCACCAGTATAGTGGCCATAATAAAGGTTTTGACCTCACCAGTATAGTGGCCATAATAAAGGTTTTGACCTCACCAGTATAGTGGCCATAATAAAGGTTTTGACCTCACCAGCATAGTGGCCATAAAGGTTTTGACCTCACCAGTATAGTGGTCATAATAAAGGTTTTGACCTCACCAGTATAGTGGCCATAATAAAGGTTTTGACCTCACCAGTATAGTGGTCATAATAAAGGTTTTGACCTCACCAGTATAGTGGCCATAATAAAGGTTTTGACTTCACCAGTATGGTGGTCATAAGGGTTTTGACCTCACCAGTATGGTGGTCATAAAAGGTTTTGACCTCACCAGTATGATGGTTACGATAAAGGGTTTGACCTCACCAGTATGGTGGTCATAAAGGTTTTGACCTCACCAGTATGATGGTTACGATAAAGGGTTTGACCTCACCAATATGGTGGTCATAATAAAGGTTTTGACCTCACCAGTATAGTGGTCATAATAAAGGTTTTGACCTCACCAGTATAGTGGCCATAATAAAGGTTTTGACCCCACCAGTATAGTGGCCATAATAAAGGTTTTGACCTCACCAGAATAGTGGCCATAATAAAGGTTTTGACCTCACCAGTATACTGGCCATTATAAAGGTTTTGACCTCACCAGTATGGTGGTCATAAGGGGTTTGACCTCACCAGTATGGTGGTCATAAAATGTAAATGTAAATGTCATAAAGGTTTGGACCTCACCAGTATGATGGTTACGATAAAGAGTTTTGACCTCACCAATATGGTGGTCATAATAAAGGGTTTGACCTCACCAATATAGTGGTCATAATAAAGGTTTTGACCTCACCAATATAGTGGTCATAATAAAGGGTTTGACCTCACCAATATAGTGGTCATAATAAAGGTTTTGACCTCACCAGTATAGTGGTCATAATAAAGGTTTTGACCTCACCAGTATGGTGGCCATAATAAAGGTTTTGACCTCACCAGTATGGTGGCCATAATAAAGGTTTTGACCTCACCAGTATAGTGGCCATAATAAAGGTTTTGACCTCACCAGTATAGTGGCCATAATAAAGGTTTTGACCTCACCAGTATAGTGGCCATAATAAAGGTTTTGACCTCACCAGCATAGTGGCCATAAAGGTTTTGACCTCACCAGTATAGTGGTCATAATAAAGGTTTTGACCTCACCAGTATAGTGGCCATAATAAAGGTTTTGACCTCACCAGTATAGTGGCCATAATAAAGGTTTTGACCTCACCAGTATAGTGGTCATAATAAAGGTTTTGACCTCACCAGTATAGTGGCCATAATAAAGGTTTTGACTTCACCAGTATGGTGGTCATAAGGGTTTTGACCTCACCAGTATGGTGGTCATAAAGGTTTTGACCTCACCAGTATGATGGTTACGATAAAGGGTTTGACCTCACCAATATGGTGGTCATAAAGGTTCTGACCTCACCAGTTTGATGGTTACGATAAATCGTTTTGACCTCACCAATATGGTGGTCATAATAAAGGTTTTGACCTCACCAGTATAGTGGTCATAATAAAGGTTTTGACCTCACCAGTATAGTGGCCATAATAAAGGTTTTGACCCCACCAGTATAGTGGCCATAATAAAGGTTTTGACCTCACCAGAATAGTGGCCATAATAAAGGTTTTGACCTCACCAGTATACTGGCCATTATAAAGGTTTTGACCTCACCAGTATGGTGGTCATAAGGGGTTTGACCTCACCAGTATGGTGGTCATAAAATGTAAATGTAAATGTCATAAAGGTTTGGACCTCACCAGTATGATGGTTACGATAAAGAGTTTTGACCTCACCAATATGGTGGTCATAATAAAGGGTTTGACCTCACCAATATAGTGGTCATAATAAAGGTTTTGACCTCACCAATATAGTGGTCATAATAAAGGGTTTGACCTCACCAATATAGTGGTCATAATAAAGGTTTTGACCTCACCAGTATAGTGGTCATAATAAAGGTTTTGACCTCACCAGTATAGTGGCCTTAATAAAGGTTTTAACCTCACCAAGTGGCCATAATAAAGGTTTTGACCTCACCAGTATGGTGGCCATAATAAAGGTTTTAACCTCACCAGTATAGTGGCCATAATAAAGGTTTTGACCTCACCAGTATAGTGGCCATAATAAAGGTTTTGACCTCACCAGTATAGTGGCCATAATAAAGGTTTTGACCTCACCAGTATAGTGGCCATAATAAAGGTTTTGACCTCACCAGTATAGTGGCCATAATAAAGGTTTTGACCTCACCAGTATAGTGGTCATAATAAAGATTTTGACCTAACCAGTATGGTGGCCATAATAAAGTTTCTGACCTCACCAGTATAGTGGCCATAATAAAGTTTCTGACCTCACCAGTATAGTGGTCATAATAAAGGTTGTGACCTCACCAGTATAGTGGCCATAATAAAGGTTTTGACCTCACCAGTATAGTGGCCATAATAAAGGTTTTGACCTCACCAGTATAGTGGCCATAATAAAGGTTTTGACCCCACCAGTATAGTGGCCATAATAAAGGTTTTGACCTCACCAGTATACTGGCCATAATAAAGGTTTTGACCCCACCAGTATAGTGGCCATAATAAAGGTTTTGACCTCACCAGTATAGTGGCCATAATAAAGGTTTTGACCTCACCAGTATAGTGGCCATAATAAAGGTTTTGACCTCACCAGTATGGTGGCCATAATAAAGGTTTTGACCTCACCAGTATGGTGGCCATAATAAAGGTTTTGACCTCACCAGTATGGTGGCCATAATAAAGGTTTTGACCTCACCAGTATAGTGGCCATAATAAAGGTTTTGACCTCACCAGTATAGTGGCCATAATAAAGGTTTTGACCTCACCAGTATAGTGGCCATAATAAAGGTTTTGACCTCACCAGTATAGTGGTCATAATAAAGGTTTTGACCTCACCAGTATAGTGGCCTTAATAAAGGTTTTAACCTCACCAAGTGGCCATAATAAAGGTTTTGACCTCACCAGTATGGTGGCCATAATAAAGGTTTTAACCTCACCAGTATAGTGGCCATAATAAAGGTTTTGACCTCACCAGTATGGTGGCCATAAAGGTTTTGACCTCACCAGTATAGTGGTCATAATAAAGGTTTTGACCTCACCAGTATAGTGGTCATAATAAAGGTTTTGACCTCACCAGTATAGTGGCCTTAATAAAGGTTTTAACCTCACCAAGTGGCCATAATAAAGGTTTTGACCTCACCAGTATAGTGGCCATAATAAAGGTTTTGACCCCACCAGTATACTGGCCATTATAAAGGTTTTGACCTCACCAGTATGGTGGTCATAAGGGTTTTGACCTCACCAGTATGGTGGTCATAAAGGTTTTGACCTCACCAGTATGATGGTTACGATAAAGGGTTTGACCTCACCAATATGGTGGTCATAAAGGTTTTGACCTCACCAGTTTGATGGTTACGATAAATCGTTTTGACCTCACCAATATGGTGGTCATAATAAAGGTTTTGACCTCACCAGTATAGTGGTCATAATAAAGGTTTTGACCTCACCAGTATAGTGGCCATAATAAAGGTTTTGACCCCACCAGTATAGTGGCCATAATAAAGGTTTTGACCTCACCAGAATAGTGGCCATAATAAAGGTTTTGACCTCACCAGTATGGTGGTCATAAGGGGTTTGACCTCACCAGTATGGTGGTCATAAAATGTAAATGTAAATGTCATAAAGGTTTGGACCTCACCAGTATGATGGTTACGATAAAGAGTTTTGACCTCACCAATATGGTGGTCATAATAAAGGGTTTGACCTCACCAATATAGTGGTCATAATAAAGGTTTTGACCTCACCAATATAGTGGTCATAATAAAGGGTTTGACCTCACCAATATAGTGGTCATAATAAAGGTTTTGACCTCACCAATATGGTGGTCATAATAAAGGGTTTGACCTCACCAATATGGTGGTCATAATAAAGGGTTTGACCTCACCAATATAGTGGTCATAATAAAGGTTTTGACCTCACCAATATGGTGGTCATAATAAAGGGTTTGACCTCACCAATATAGTGGTCATAATAAAGGTTTTGACCTCACCAATATGGTGGTCATAATAAAGGGTTTGACCTCACCAGTATAGTGGTCATAATAAAGGTTTTGACCTCACCAATATGGTGGTCATAATAAAGGTTTTGACCTCACCAATATGGTGGTCATAATAAAGGGTTTGACCTCACCAATATGGTGGTCATAATAAAGGGTTTGACCTCACCAATATTGTGGTGACGATGAGGGTCTTGTTGGCCAGTGTTTCCGAGACGTTGATGTCCAGACTGGTGGCGTTCATAGCCAGTGTGTTGTTGGAGTACCAGATACCAATCTGAGGGAGAGAGAGAGGAGAAAAGAGAGAGAGAGAGAGAGAGAGAGAGAGAGAGAGAGAGAGAGAGAGAGAGGGGGGGATAATAATTGCAGGATGTGTGTGATTATACAGGAGGTACAGTAAATCATGTGACAGTGTAAAACAAGAAGGAACTAGAATTCAGAGGACAAGCCCAAGGCATTTTGATCAACTATATAAACTATATGATCACATACATCTCTCTATGGGTCAGATAGCTCTAAATGGCTCTAATAAAGATAGAATTATAATTTTTTTCTAAAGCCCTATATTTCTATGAGCGATGTAGATAGATGTCAGCACCCTCACTGTGTTTGAAATGTAAAACGTTGTAGATAGATGTCAGCACCCTCACTGTGTTTGAAATGTAAAACGTTGTAGATAGATGTCAGCACCCTCACTGTGTTTGAAATGTAAAACGTTGTAGATAGATGTCAGCACCCTCACTGTGTTTGAAATGTAAAGCGTTGTAGATAGATGTCAGCACCCTCACTGTGTTTGAAATGTAAAGCGTTGTAGATAGATGTCAGCACCCTCACTGTGTTTGAAATGTAAAACGTTGTAGATAGATGTCAGCACCCTCACTGTGTTTGAAATGTAAAACGTTAAAGACCTTCACGTTCAGATAGAAAACCATCTAATTACAATACGACTGCTACATTTTGGAGATCCCCTTGGAGTCTCATATCACAAATGTCGACCCAAAAACAACCATTGATTTTGCTGTTCTATTTCGTCTTTAGTCCTCAGTGTTATCGTTAAGTACATACTGTAGCTAGCTAATCACAAAGCACTTCCATAGCATAACCAATTCTAATTACAAGGCTAGAATGTCACTGTTATGAAGGATAACTGTCAACACAGAAGCCATTTTGTGTCAAACACTGTTTCTCTATAATCTCAGTGCCCTCTGACCTCTCTGTGACGCCTGCGGTGTTTCTCTAGAATCCTCAGGGTGTAGTTGGTCCTCTGTCCTTTACTGTTGAACTCCACATGGCCTGTCAGACCATCATACTCCACCTGACAGACAGAGACAGAGAGAGATTATTTATGAAGCCAATAAAGCTAATTTGAATTTAATTGAATTTAATGAATTGAGAGAGAAAGAGCAAAGGTACAAGAGAGAAAGAGAGAAAGACAGAGAGAGAGAGAGAGAGAGAGAGAGAGAGACAGAGAGAGACAGAGAGAGAGAGAGAGAGAGAGAGAGAGAGAGAGAGAGAGAGAGAGAGAGAGAGAGAAAGACAGACAGAGAGAGAGAGAGAGACAGAGAGAGAGAGAGAGAGAGAGAGAGAGAGAGAGAGAGAGAGAGAGAGAGAGAGAGAGAGAGAGTGAGAGTGAGAGAGAGAGAGACAGAGAGAGAGAGAGAGAGAGAGAGAGAGAAAGACAGACAGAGAGAGAGAGAGACAGAGAGAGAGAGAGAGAGAGAGACAGAGAGAGAGAGAGAGAGAGAGAGAGAGAGAGAGAGAGAGAGAGTGAGAGAGAGAGAGAGAGAGAGAGAGAGAGAGAGAGACAGAGAGAGACAGAGAGAGAGAGAGAGAGAGAGAGAGAGAGAGAGAGAGAGAGAGAGAGTGAGAGAGAGAGTGAGAGAGAGAGAGAGAGAGAGTGAGAGAGAGAGAGAGAGTGACAGCGATACAGAGAGACAAAGAGAGAGAACAATATACTTACACTACACATATCTAGTAAACAGTGTGACAGTGCTGACAGAGCTTGATAGAGCTAAGATGAATGGAGTGGTGGTGAAGATGGAACACACCCAGTGGTTTGATAACTGAGACAGTAAGGCCAGTACCGAGGAGACAAAGTAAGGCCAGTACCGAGGAGACTAACCCTAACCCTAACCTAACCCTAACCCTACACAACAACATGGTGGGCAGGACAGGAGTGTGACCCAACACAACGACATGGGAGGCAGGACAGGAGTGTGACCCAACACAACGACATGGTGGGCAGGACAGGAGTGTGACCCAACACAACGACATGGTGGGCAGGACAGGAGTGTGACCCAACACAACGACATGGTGGGCAGGACAGGAGTGTGACCCAACACAACGACATGGGAGGCAGGACAGGAGTGTGACCCAACACAACGACATGGTGGGCAGGACAGGAGTGTGACCCAACACAACAACATGGTGGGCAGGACAGGAGTGTGACCCAACACAACAACATGGTGGGCAGGACAGGAGTGTGACCCAACACAACGACATGGTGGGCAGGACAGGAGTGTGACCCAACACAACGACATGGTGGGCAGGACAGGAGTGTGACCCAACACAACGACATGGTGGGCAGGACAGGAGTGTGACCCAACACAACGACATGGTGGGCAGGACAGGAGTGTGACCCAACACAACGACATGGTGGGCAGGACAGGAGTGTGACCCAACACAACGACATGGTGGGCAGGACAGGAGTGTGACCCAACACAACGACATGGGAGGCAGGACAGGAGTGTGACCCAACACAACGACATGGTGGGCAGGACAGGAGTGTGACCCAACACAACAACATGGTGGTCAGGACAGGAGTGTGACCCAACACAACAACATGGTGGGCAGGACAGGAGTGTGACCCAACACAACGACATGGTGGGCAGGACAGGAGTGTGACCCAACACAACGACATGGTGGGCAGGACAGGAGTGTGACCCAACACAACGACATGGTGGGCAGGACAGGAGTGTGACCCAACACAACGACATGGTGGGCAGGACAGGAGTGTGACCCAACACAACAACATGGTGGGCAGGACAGGAGTGTGACCCAACACAACGACATGGTGGGCAGGACAGGAGTGTGACCCAACACAACGACATGGTGGGCAGGACAGGAGTGTGACCCAACACAACGACATGGTGGGCAGGACAGGAGTGTGACCCAACACAACGACATGGTGGGGAGGACAGGAGTGTGACCCAACACAACGACATGGTGGGCAGGACAGGAGTGTGACCCAACACAACGACATGGTGGGCAGGACAGGAGTGTGTCCCAACACAACAACATGGTGGGCAGGACAGGAGTGTGACCCAACACAACGACATGGTGGGCAGGACAGGAGTGTGACCCAACACAACGACATGGTGGGCAGGACAGGAGTGTGTCCCAACACAACAACATGGTGGGCAGGACAGGAGTGTGACCCAACACAACGACATGGTGGGCAGGACAGGAGTGTGACCCAACACAACAACATGGTGGGCAGGACAGGAGTGTGACCCAACACAACGACATGGTGGGCAGGACAGGAGTGTGACCCAACACAACGACATGGTGGGCAGGACAGGAGTGTGACCCAACACAACGACATGGTGGGCAGGACAGGAGTGTGTCCCAACACAACGACATGGTGGGCAGGACAGGAGTGTGACCCAACACAACAACATAGTGGGCAGGACAGGAGTGTGACCCAACACAACGACATGGTGGGCAGGACAGGAGTGTGACCCAACACAACGACATGGTGGGCAGGACAGGAGTGTGACCCAACACAACGACATGGGAGGCAGGACAGGAGTGTGACCCAACACAATGACATGGGAGGCAGGACAGGAGTGTGTCCCAACACAACGACATGGGAGGCAGGACAGGAGTGTGACCCAACACAATGACATGGGAGGCAGGACAGGAGTGTGGCCCAACACAACAACATGGTGGGCAGGACAGGAGTGTGACCCAACACAACGACATGGGAGGCAGGACAGGAGTGTGACCCAACACAACAACATGGTGGGCAGGACAGGAGTGTGTCCCAACACAACGACATGGTGGGCAGGACAGGAGTGTGACCCAACACAACGACATGGGAGGCAGGACAGGAGTGTGACCCAACACAACGACATGGTGGGCAGGACAGGAGTGTGACCCAACACAACGACATGGTGGGCAGGACAGGAGTGTGACCCAACACAACAACATGGTGGGCAGGACAGGAGTGTGACCCATCACAACAACATGGTGGGCAGGACAGGAGTGTGACCCAACACAACGACATGGTGGGCAGGACAGGAGTGTGACCCAACACAATGACATGGGAGGCAGGACAGGAGTGTGTCCCAACACAACGACATGGAGGGCAGGACAGGAGTGTGACCCAACACAATGACATGGGAGGCAGGACAGGAGTGTGACCCAACACAACGACATGGTGGGCAGGACAGGAGTGTGTCCCAACACAATGACATGGAGGGCAGGACAGGAGTGTGACCCAACACAATGACATGGGAGGCAGGACAGGAGTGTGACCCAACACAACGACATGGTGGGCAGGACAGGAGTGTGTCCCAACACAACGACATGGAGGGCAGGACAGGAGTGTGACCCAACACAATGACATGGGAGGCAGGACAGGAGTGTGACCCAACACAACGACATGGTGGGCAGGACAGGAGTGTGTCCCAACACAACGACATGGAGGGCAGGACAGGAGTGTGACCCAACACAATGACATGGGAGGCAGGACAGGAGTGTGACCCAACACAACGACATGGTGGGCAGGACAGGAGTGTGTCCCAACACAACAACATGGTGGGCAGGACAGGAGTGTGACCCAACACAACGACATGGGAGGCAGGACAGGAGTGTGACCCAACACAACGACATGGTGGGCAGGACAGGAGTGTGACCCAACACAACGACATGGTGGGCAGGACAGGAGTGTGACCCAACACAACGACATGGAGGGCAGGACAGGAGTGTGACCCAACACAACGACATGGTGGGCAGGACAGGAGTGTGACCCAACACAACGACATGGTGGGCAGGACAGGAGTGTGACCCAACACAACGACATGGTGGGCAGGACAGGAGTGTGACCCAACACAACAACATGGGAGGCAGGACAGGAGTGTGACCCAACACAACAACATGGGAGGCAGGACAGGAGTGTGACCCAACACAACAACATGGTGGGCAGGACAGGAGTGTGACCCAACACAACAACATGGGAGGCAGGACAGGAGTGTGACCCAACACAACAACATGGGAGGCAGGACAGGAGTGTGACCCAACACAACGACATGGGAGGCAGGACAGGAGTGTGTCCCAACACAACGACATGGGAGGCAGGACAGGAGTGTGACCCAACACAACGACATGGAGGGCAGGACAGGAGTGTGACCCAACACAACGACATGGGAGGCAGGACAGGAGTGTGACCCAACACAACGACATGGTGGGCAGGACAGGAGTGTGACCCAACACAACAACATGGTGGGCAGGACAGGAGTGTGACCCAACACAACAACATGGTGGACAGGACAGGAGTGTGACCCAACACAACGACATGGTGGGCAGGACAGGAGTGTGACCCAACACAACGACATGGGAGGCAGGACAGGAGTGTGACCCAACACAACGACATGGAGGGCAGGACAGGAGTGTGACCCAACACAACGACATGGTGGGCAGGACAGGAGTGTGACCCAACACAACAACATGGTGGACAGGACAGGAGTGTGACCCAACACAACGACATGGTGGACAGGACAGGAGTGTGACCCAACACAACGACATGGTGGGCAGGACAGGAGTGTGACCCAACACAACAACATAGTGGGCAGGACAGGAGTGTGACCCAACACAACGACATGGAGGGCAGGACAGGAGTGTGACCCAACACAACGACATGGGAGGCAGGACAGGAATGTGACCCAACACAACGACATGGAGGGCAGGACAGGAGTGTGACCCAACACAACGACATGGTGGGCAGGACAGGAGTGTGACCCAACACAACAACATGGTGGGCAGGACAGGAGTGTGTCCCAACACAACAACATAGTGGGCAGGACAGGAGTGTGTCCCAACACAACGACATGGTGGGCAGGACAGGAGTGTGTCCCAACACAATGACATGGTGGGCAGGACAGGAGTGTGACCCAACACAACAACATAGTGGGCAGGACAGGAGTGTGACCCAACACAATGACATGGTAGGCAGGACAGGAATGTGACCCAACACAACGACATGGAGGGCAGGACAGGAGTGTGTCCCAACACAACGACATGGGAGGCAGGACAGGAGTGTGACCCAACACAACGACATGGGAGGCAGGACAGGAGTGTGTCCCAACACAACAACATGGGAGGCAGGACAGGAGTGTGACCCAACACAACGACCTGGTGGGCAGGACAGGAGTGTGACCCAACACAACAACATGGTGGGCAGGACAGGAGTGTGGCCCAACACAACGACATGGTGGGCAGGACAGGAGTGTGACCCAACACAACGACATGGTGGGCAGGACAGGAGTGTGGCCCAACACAACAACATGGGAGGCAGGACAGGAGTGTGACCCAACACAACAACATGGGAGGCAGGACAGGAGTGTGACCCAACACAACGACATGGTGGGCAGGACAGGAGTGTGACCCAACACAACAACATGGTGGGCAGGACAGGAGTGTGGCCCAACACAACGACATGGTGGGCAGGACAGGAGTGTGACCCAACACAACGACATGGTGGACAGGACAGGAGTGTGGCCCAACACAACGACATGGTGGGCAGGACAGGAGTGTGACCCAACACAACAACATAGTGGGCAGGACAGGAGTGTGACCCAACACAACGACATGGTGGGCAGGACAGGAGTGTGACCCAACACAACGACATGGAGGGCAGGACAGGAGTGTGACCCAACACAACAACATAGTGGGCAGGACAGGAGTGTGACCCAACACAACGACATGGTGGGCAGGACAGGAGTGTGACCCAACACAACGACATGGAGGGCAGGACAGGAGTGTGACCCAACACAACAACATAGTGGGCAGGACAGGAGTGTGACCCAACACAACGACATGGTGGGCAGGACAGGAGTGTGACCCAACACAACAACATGGGAGGCAGGACAGGAGTTTGACGGACTGAAATGCTGTAGTTGCTGCTGACTTGTTTAACTTCTTGGTGACAGGGGCAGTATTTTCACGTCTGGATGAAATGCATGCCCAAATTCAACTGCCTGCTACTCATCCCCAGAAGATAAGATATGCATATTATTAGTAGATTTGGATGTAAAACGCTCTGAAGTTTCTAAAACTGTTTGAATCATGTCTGTGACTATAACAGAACTTGTTTAGCAGGCGAAACCCAGAGGACAAACCATTCAAATTTTTTTGTTTGAGGTCACTCTCTTTTCAATGTGATTTCATTGGGAATTCAGATTTATAAGAGACTTTCTTGCAGTTCCTATTGCTTCCACTGGATGTCAACAGTCTTTAGAAATTGGTTGAGGTTATTCCTTTGTGTAATGAAGAAGTATGGCCATCTTGAAAGAGGGTCACTTGAAGTGTACTGTTAGATAGAGGCGCGTGACCAGAAAGCATGCTTCAGTTTGTTTTCTTCCTGTATTGAACACAGATCATCCCGTTTTCAATTTTATCGATTATTTACTTTAAAAAAATACCTAAAGTTGTATTACAAAAGTAGTTTGAAATTTTTTGGCAAAGTTTACAGGTAACTTTTGAGATATTTTGTAGTCACGTTGAGCAAGTTGGAACGAGTGTTTTTCTGGATCAAACGCGCCAAATAAATTGACATTTTGGATATATATCGACGGAATTAATTGAACAAAAGGACCATTTGGGACATATTGGAGTGCCAACAAAAGAAGCTCGTCAAAGGTAAGGCATTAATTGTATTTTTATTTCTGCGTTTTGTGTCGCGCCTGCAGGGTTGAAATATGGTTTCTCTCTTTGTTTACGGCGGTGCTATCCTCAGATAATAGCATTGTTTGCTTTCGCCGAAAAGCCTTTTGAAATCTGACATGTTGGCTGGATTCACAACAAGTGTAGCTTTAATTTGCTATCTTGCATGTGTGATTTAATGAAAGTTTGATTTTTATAGTAATTTATTTGAATATGGCGCTCTGCATTTGCCCTGGATTTTGGACAGGTGGGACGCTAGCGTCCCACGTATCCCAGAGAGGTTAACAATGTGCCTGCCATTGGTATCTAAATGGCAGATATCTTGGTATGAGAAGAAACAACTATCTTCTTTGTCAAATGAAGACTCAAAATGAAAGTGAAATGTGTGGGTTCTTGTGTGTGTTCATGTGTGTATTCATGTGCCTGTGCGTGTGTGTGTACTGACCATGCGTAGGTAGTTCATGAGGCTGGTGCCGTGTTGCCAAATCTGAGGAGAGGTGCAGCTGAGAGGTTTGACACCAATCTCCTGACTCCTGTTGAGCTCCCTCACCGCCCCCACCACAACGTGCACCGCGTCAAACATCAACGCTGACGACAACTGGAGGGGGATAAGGAGGTGCACCGGGGAAAGAGAGGAGAAATGGGCAGGAGGAGAAGAGAGTTGGAGGGAGGAGAAGAGGGGTGGTGGATAAGAAATTGCAGGAGGGCGGAAGGGGTAACATGGTTCATAACATAGTAATAACTCTATTCAATTTTGGTGTCTGTATTTGGTGATTCAATGAGACAAGCGTCCATATGGACCATTTGATACCTACACACCAGGAACTAACACTTGTTACCATACAATGTCTCAGTTAAAACAAGGTATGCACCAGCTGACACAGGGATGTGTGAATGTAACACTCTGGTAGAACATACCGCAGGCCCGGGGTAGATGAGATCACAGCCCTCCCTCCAGGACAGGTTGAGACTCCTGATGAACTCCAGGTAGAATGGATGGGTGGTGTTGAACATGGAGAACCCTATGATGTTGGACTGGTCATCGACTATGTCGTCCAGCCTCAGCAGGGGGAAGTCCTGGGAGAGGGTGAGGAGATGATATGTTGGGTGAGTGACATGTATAAAATGTCAGAAACAGAAACAGAGAGCGAGGCAGAGTATGCGCGTACCCCCTTTGACGCATGGGGAGATAGTAGCTCTGTTTTGTACCGTCAAAACTGTGAATATATGTAGAGGCCAGACAACATAGTTTACATTAAGCCTTTCAAATTGATAGATCAATATATCCCCAAGCAGCTGGTCAGTTATACACAACAGCAAACCAATCTGTGAGTAAAACGAAGCTGAGACTCAAACCCAACAAGCCATGCCGTCCCTTAGAGGAAAAGACAAAAAACAACTTGGAGATGCAAATGAGAGCCACGAACAGCTGAAGGATATCCAGTTCTCACCAAAACAAACAACAGTTACAATCTGTTGTTAAAAAAAGTAGATTCTCTCATGTAAGCTATGCATATACAGGGCGGGTGCGTGGATGAAACAATAAAATTGGCCTTCTGGAAACAAAGGCGCAAACTTTAGAAGATGAACTGGATCAGCTACAAAACAGATCGAGACAAAATAATACGAGAATATTGTCCCTACCAGAAGACAAGAAAAAAGCAGACCTTTCCAGCTATGTGATCAAGCTGATATTGGAGGAGCTTAGTGTGGATGTATTACCGGAGGATCTGGAGCGAAGACATCGGATCAGCGTGAAGCAGAAGAATGCTAAATACCCTCACTTGGTCATCTTTAATCTGTGGAACTATCAGACCAAATTCAACATTCTGAGGGCACAGGGTTATAAAGAAATCAAGGTCCACGGCCAGTCCATTTGATTCGTCCAGGACCTGTCTTCTAGACTGAGAAACAAACGCAAGCAATTCATTCCGATCCGATAGTCACCGGAGGAAAAAGGAATCAAGTCTCAACTCTGATTCCCGGCAGTACTGTAGGTATGGAAGGGAACAGAGAATGGAGTTCACAAGCACTGATGAAGCCCTGAACAGGCTGCAAGAGACACTTCCAGCTGAAAGAGAGACCAGTGCCCTGAGGAGAGGCAGAAGCAGAAAAAACAGATAAGCGCACTAGGCTACAAACAGGGATGCCCCAGACCAACTTATCGTTAATTGAGACAAAATTCCTTCCCCCTCCCTCCAATACAGTCTAGACTCTATTGTCCCCAATTAACTGTTCTTCTCTAGGAAGTAACAATTGAATTAGCCAATGCCAATGAGATACATGAACACTGAAAATACAATATAAAATAGGAAATATAGCATGTACGTCAACAATTGTAAATAATTGTTCTATTGATGTGTGTTTGTGTGGGTAAGAGGGTGTGAGTGGGTGTATGTGTGGGTATGTGTCTATGCATATGAATGGGAGAGTGAAGGAGGGTGAATATGAATATGTGTAGGAGGGCAGGAGAACATGGGTGTGCGGAGGCATGGGTATAGGTTGTGTGTGAATGAAGGACAATGGATGAGTAGTTACAGTACATGTATAGATGGGTGTAAATGTGTTTGAGAAGAAGCGGGAGACAGAGTTTGGGATAAACTTGGCCTGGGTGGGTGAGGGAGGACAAGGAGGGGAGGTGGGGACAAGCTTGGCTTGTGGGGGCAAGGAGGAGCAAAGATGGGAGGTGGGGATAAGCTTGGCTTGGGTGTGGTAAAGGGGTGAGAACAGGGAGGGGGAGGTGGAGAGGGATGAATTTGGTTTGGGAGAGAGATTGAAGGACGTAATTATAATACAATGTAATTGTATTTCTTTTTTTATGACTTGTAAACTCGTTGTAAAATTAATAAGAGTTCTGGACAGATTCCAAGAATAATAACGATTCAATAACCTTTTCTAATTTGTCCAAAACTCTTATTATCAGGGGGATTGGGAGGGCATCAGACACTTCTCTGAGGTGTGCCTGGGGCCTCCATTTCAGTCTCTCAGAGAACCCACTCACCTCAAGTATTTTATTTTACCTTTATATAACTAGGCAAATCAGTTAAGAACATATTCTTATTTTCAATGACGGCCTGTTCAGGTGCAGAACGACAGATTTGTACCTTGTCAGCTCAGGGATTTGAACTTCCAACCATTTGGTTACTAGTCCAATGCTCTAATCACTAGGCTACCCTGCCGCCCCACCAGTAGACCCCACCAGTAGACCCCACCAGTAGACCCCACCAGCCACTATAATTACATTTAATTTATAAGGTAATACAAACCAACCACAGTACTTAAGTGGCAGTCTTTCTTCAAATGTATGTACAATGTATTATCCACAGTTTTGTGGGTACATTAGGACAGGTGTCAGAGCTAAAAGGCCCTAAAAGGCATAGAGCCATGGAGCCTCAAGTATTTTGCTTCATGTTTTTTTGTGTGTTTTGTTAAATATCTGCTCAGCTCACACTCTATAAATTGTAATGTATACAATAACTATGTACTGTATTTATACTATGATCCTTCCATTCTATGGAATGCCTACCGCCCTCATATGTCATGTCTGCTAAAATGTTTTACTTGGTTCTTCAATGATAGACGAAACAGTTAAGGTTAACTTTGATTCTATACATGGCCAACAAAATCCAACTTATCACAGTAAAAGCATATGGTTCTCGAACACTTAAAAGATTGTCAGCAGATGTGGTTTTCTTGCAGAGTAAAACATGTTTAAAGGAGAAATTGAAGATTTAAAGAAGAGCTGAATTGGAGAGGCCTATGCTGCCATGTACTGTAGTAACCGCAGAGATGTAGGCATCCTGATAAATAAGAACACATCATTTTCCCTTCTACCTTACATGGTGGAAAATACACATTGATTTCATTGTACTGTATATCCCACCATAGGAAAATCTGGTGTTTTCTTTATAGAATTTAAGCAATATTAGATCAAATCCAGAAAGGAACTATTATTTTAGCAGCTGACTTAAAAAATAATGCATTCGATAAGATTGACTTAGACTTAGTAATACAAAAGGCTAATTTAAATGTAATCTCTACAAATAATACATTATCTGATGAACTTGCTTTAGAAATGGGCACAAAACAGGGATATCCCCTCTCCCCCCTCCTGTTTGCACTGGCAATTGAACCACTTGCAGAAATAATTTGACAGGACCCAAACGTAACAGATATCAGTATTGGTAAACATGAATATAAACTAAACGTATTTGCAGATGATCTCCTGATATACCTGACAAATATTGAAAACTCAATGCCACCTTTGCTAAAAATATTTTCAAAACACTCAAAAATCTCAGTATTTAAAATTTACATGGAAAAAAGCGAAATAATGTCAAATGAAAAAATAATAATAATAACTCACCATCTACAGCAATCCTTTAAGTGGACCATAAAAATATATACCTACGTTGCTTAATAAGTGACAATATACAACAAATATATAAAGATCATTTTATTCCATTATTCAACAATATGAAAGCAAATCTAATTCAATAGAATAATTATCACATAAATCTTACAGGCAAAATAAACCTCTAGAATGGCATGGCCCCCAAAGTTGTATATTTATTTTTGGTACCAATTACCCACTGAAGATCTGCTGTTACCAAGTCACTGACGGTTTCCATGCCGTCTTTAAAAAAGTATACTCAGTCATAATAGACGTTATATGGGCTAATAAAAGTAATAGAATAAAAAGGAACGTTTTACATCTTTCTAAGCCTGAGGGTGGTTTTAATATTCCAGACTTGGAATTGTATCAAATCACTACCAAAGGATTTGACTTGCAACATAAAGTTAAATGCACTAAAGCAGAACAATGGGTACATATTGAAGAGGCACATGCTCATCCCCAGAATCTTTTTACTTGTCTATTTTCAAAGGATAAAGGTAAGAACATTAACAACTTCATAGTTAAGAACACTACAACAATATGGAATAAAATATAACATATTCTACAAGAACCTAAATCACTCCCTAAAAACACAACCTTATGGAACAATCCTTGGATAGCTATTCAGAATTCACCAATAACTTGGTCCACAAGGACAACTAAAGACATGGAAACCGTAAATGACTTGGTAACAGGAAATACATTTATTTCCATGACAGAATGAAAAAGTAATTTTGGACTGACCGAATGTAGATAGTTTCAAATACATGGAACTTGAAAATTACATATCATGAAATTTCCATTTGAAATCTTTTGGATATCAGAGCAAACTAATAAAACTACAGTTAACGAATATTTACCATTAATCCAGTTTAATCTACCGTATAGATTCTATTATACAAAATTAATGTGGAAAACTAACAATGATTCAATAATCCATGCTTTCTGGGAATGCTATCAAGTCCAAAAGTTACAGGTGGAGATAGAAAATTGGCTTTCATAAGTATTACAATATAAACTTTTAAGCCTTTTGTCTGCATACTGTATTTAGGTCTCCCGAGTGGCGCAGCGGTTCAAGGCACTGACCGAGA
The DNA here is from genome assembly GCF_034236695.1 of Oncorhynchus nerka. NCBI lineage: Eukaryota > Metazoa > Chordata > Actinopteri > Salmoniformes > Salmonidae > Oncorhynchus > Oncorhynchus nerka. The sequence continues at coordinate 7,580,841 of NC_088398.1, read as the reverse complement.
AAAACTCATTGGTACAATTTAAGGCCATGTGACCAACAATAATACAGGCACGAGGGATGGAGGTGTGGCCAGGCACAAGGTATGGAGGTGTGGCCAGGCACTAGGGATGGAGGTGTGGCCAGGCACTAGGGATGGAGGTGTGGCCAGGCACTAGGGATGGAGGTGTGGCCAGGCACTAGGGATGGAGGTGTGGCCAGGCACTAGGGATGGAGGTGTGGCCAGGCACAAGGGATGGAGGTGTGGCCAGGCACTAGGGATGGAGGTGTGGCCAGGCACAAGGGATGGAGGTGTGGCCAGGCACTAGGGATGGAGGTGTGGCCAGGCACTAGGGATGGAGGTGTGGCCAGGCACAAGGGATTGAGGTGTGAGCATGTGTCACGCCTTGGTCATTATATTTTGTGTTTTTGGTATATGTTTGGGTAAGCCAGGGTGTGACATGGGTTTATATGTTGTGTTTCGTATGGGGTTTGTAGTAATTGGGATTGTGTTGATTAGGGGTGTGTCTAGTTAGACTTGGCTGCCTGAGGCGGTTCTCAATTAGAGTCAGGTGCTTCTCGTTGTCTCGGATTGGGAACCGTATTTAGGTAGCCTGTGTTCACGTTGTATTTCGTGGGTGATTGTACCTGTCTTTGTGTATTCACCAGATAGGCTGTATAGTTTCACGTTCCGTCTGTTGTTTTGTATCTCACAGTTATTTCATGTATCGCTATTTCCTTTATTAAAGCACATGAGTAACCTACACGCTGCATTTCGGTCCGACTCTCTTCTTTCAACAGACTAACGCAGTTACAGAATCACCCACCACTCACGGACCGAGCAGCGTGTGAACTGGCAGGATCTGAAGGAGGACATTATGGACAGCAGAAGCATGGAGTATACTACGTGGGAAGAAATCGACAGGTGGGCGGCCGATCCAGAGCGAGTGCAGGAGCCCGCCTGGGATTCCCTACAGCAATGCGAAGAGGGCTATAGAGGTATGGATTCGAGAAGGAAAGCACGGCTATACAGAGCGAAAACGGAAAGTAACGGGGGAAAGCGCAGAGAGAGAGAGGCTGAGTCAGGAGTCAGACCTGAGCCTACTCTCCCTGTTAATCATGAAGAACAGTTGCAGTGGGAGAGACTGCACCATTTGGAGATTTGGACATGGGAGGAGGAATTAGACGGTAAAGGACCCTGGGCGCAGCCGGGAGAATATCGCCGTCCCAAGGAGGAAATAGAAGCAGCTAAAGCGGAGAGGCGCAGGTATGAGGAAGCAGCACGGCGACTCGGTTGGAAACCGGAAAGTCACCCCAAAAAAATTATTGGGGGGGGGCTAGAAGGGAGAGTAGTTATGCCAGGTAGGAGACCTGCGCATACTCCCTGTGCTCACCGTTGGGCTAGAGAGACCGGGCAGGCACCGTGTTATGCTATGGAGCGCACGGTGTTTCCAGTGCGGGTGCAGAGCCAGCTGCGACACATACCAGCTCTTCCTATTGGCCGGGCTAGAGTGGGCATCGAGCCAGGTAAGCTTGGGCAGGCTCGGTGCTCAAGAGCTCCAGTGCGCCTGCACGGTCCGGTCTATCCAGAGCCACCTCTACACACCAGTCCTCCGGTAGCAGCTCCCCGCACCAGGCTTCCTGTGCGTGTCCTCGATCAAATACCACCAGTTCCAGCACCACGCACCAGGCCTTCAGTGCGCCTCGCCTGTTCAACACAGCCAGAGCCTTCCTTCCCTCCTACGCTGTCGGAGTCTCCCGCCTGTTCAGCGCAGCCAGAGCCTGTCTCCTCTCCTGCGCTGCCGGAGTCTCCCACCTGTTCAGCGCAGCCAGAGCCTGTATCCTCTCCTGCGCTGCCGGAGCCTCCTGCCTGTTCGGAGCAGCCTGAGCTGCCAGTCTGCAGAGATCTGTCAGTCTGCCAAGTGCTGTCAGTCTGCATGAAGCAGCCAGAGCTGTCAGTCTGCCCAGCGCCGCCAGTGCTCCCAGTCTGCCCAGCGCCGCCAGTGCTCCCAGTCTGCCCAGCGCCGCCAGTGCTCCCCGTCTGCCCAGTGCCGCCAGTGCTCCCAGTCTGCCCAGCGTCGCCAGTCTGCCCAGCGCCGCCAGTCTGCCAGGATCCGCCAGAAGTGCCAGACAACCAGTCTCTTCCAGATCCGCCAGACAACCAGTCTCTTCCAGATCTGCCAGACAACCAGTCTCTTCCAGATCTGCCAGACAACCAGATCTGAATCTTCCAGATTCCGCCAGCCAGCCAGGATTTGCCAGACAGCCAGTCTCTACCTGTCTGAGTCTCTTCCAGATCTGCCAGACAACCTGAAGCTTCAGTTCTCAGCCACTGGGATTCCTACTACCTGTCCCGGGCTTCCCCTCGGTCCCGGGCTCATCTCCTCTGGGATTCCCGAGCTGCCCCTCTGTCCCGAGCTGCCCCTCTGTCCCGAGCTGCCCCTCTGTCCCGAGCTGCCCCTCTGTCCCGAGCTGCCCCTCTGTTACGAGCTGCTCCTCAGTTATGTGGGGATCTGGGTGAGGACTATTAGGCCATGGTCGGCGGAGAGGGTGGATTATCCCAGGACGCGAAGGGGAGGAACTAGGACATTCATGGAGTGGGGTCCACGTCCCGAGCCAGAACCGCCACCATGGACAGACGCCCACCCGGACCCTCCCTATGCTCTTGAGGTGCGTCCCGGAGTCCGCACCTTAGGGGGGGTTCTGTCACGCCTTGGTCATTATATTTTGTGTTTTTGGTATATGTTTGGGTAAGCCAGGGTGTGACATGGGTTTATATGTTGTGTTTCGTATTGGGGTTTGTAGTAATTGGGATTGTGTTGATTAGGGGTGTGTCTAGTTAGGCTTGGCTGCCTGAGGCGGTTCTCAATTAGAGTCAGGTGCTTCTCGTTGTCTTGGATTGGGAACCGTATTTAGGTAGCCTGTGTTCACGTTGTATTTCGTGGGTGATTGTACCTGTCTTTGTGTATTCACCAGATAGGCTGTATAGTTTCACGTTCCGTCTGTTGTTTTGTATCTCAGTTATTTCATGTATCGCTATTTCCTTTATTAAAGCACATGAGTAACCTACACGCTGCATTTCGGTCCGACTCTCTTCTTTCAACAGACGAACGCCGTTACAGCATGTAGGACTGGGAAGAGGAGATGGAGTTGTTTTTTGTGTGTGTCTGTATCTTGTTTGTTTGTGTATGTTTATTTGGTGTGAAATAAATGTAAAAAATAAAAAATACATTTGAGAACATAACATTTGAAATGTCTTCAGGGTAAATCTATTTGAATTCAATCCATTTTTGACAGCAGCCTTTTTGATTTGATTTCCATACATCTTTGCCCATGTAGTGCTTAGAATGTGACTTTTTGGACCTGAATGCCAAAACATTCAAGAGATAAAGGTACTCAAAGTTTACCCATTTTGCATACCCCACCATCCCATGAGACATTTTCATCACTGGAAAAGATAAATGGTTGAGATTTACATCACTTATAATTTCTGAAGATATGTTACCTTTGACCTCAATTATATAAAAAAATATTTAAACTGCTATTTTTTAATACACTATATATATATTTCAGCCACACCCATTGCTGACAGGTGTATAAAATCAGGCACACGGCCATGCAATCTCCATAGACAAACATTGACAGTAGAACGGCCTTACTGAAGAGCTCAGTGACTTTCAACGTGGCACCTTCCCAACAACTCAGTTTGTTCAATTTCTGCCCCGGATTTCATGGTTCGGGCTAGGTCTCTTATTTCCAGCGAAGGGAAATCTTAACGCTACAGCATTCAATGACATTCTAGGCACTTCTATGCATCCAACTTTGTTGCAACAGTTTGGGGAAGGCCCTTTCCTGTTTCAGCATGACATTGCCTCTGTGCACAAAGCGAGGTCCATACAGAAATGGTTTGTCGAGATCGGTGTGGAAGAACCTGACTGGCCTGCACAGAGCCCTGACCTCAACCCCATCAAACACCTTTGGGATGAATTGGAACGCCAACAGCGAGCCAGGCCTAATCGCCCAACATCAGTGCCGATTTCACTAATGCTCTTGTGGCTGAATGGAATCAAGTCCCCGCAGCAATGTTCCAACATCTAGTGGAAAGCCTTCCCAGAGGAGTGGAGGCTGTTATAGCAGCAAAGGGGGGACCAACTGCATATTAATGCCCATGATTTTGGAATGAGATGTTTAGGGAGCAGGTGTCCACATACTTCTGGTCATGTAGTGTAGTTCTCTCTGTGTGTTGTAATGTGTTTCTCCCAGGTGGCACGCCCCTGGCCCCGTCCCTCACACATACCCAGGGACAAAGAAAGGGAGTGGGAAGGAGGCGGAAGGAAGGACACGGAGGAGAGGAAAGGTAGAAAGATGGCAGGAATGCTAAGAGGCGTTGTTGCGTTCTTACCATGGTGGTGAGGATGTACTTGTAAAACGCTGATGTCATCCCCAACTCTGACGCCTGTGGAGAGAGAGAGAGAAGCGAAGGAGGGAGGGGAGACAGAGAGAAGGAGGGTGAGATAGAAAGTAAGAGAGAAGAGGCGGGAAGATATATGTGGTAGTGGTAGGAGACAGAGTGAGGGTGAGAAGGACAGAAGCAGAGAGAGAGAGAGAGAGAGAGAGAGGGATGACGAGAGAGAGAGAGGGGGATGGAAAGAGAGCTTACCACAACCACAGTGTTAAATTGTCAAACTTACACAATAAAGCTTAAGGCAGAGAGTAGACAGAGCAGAGAGAGCAGAGAAGCAGAGAGCAGTGGTAATGCATGTACTGACAGACAGACAGACACAGTTCTATATAAAGGCCAATCTCTGAGTCACTCCTGTGCTCTGACTGCTGTTGCTACAGGCTGTACAATATAAATCATCATAACACCTATGGACCCATTATCACCACTGAATTTGGATTACCACATGTTAAATAGTCAAGCTGTCAATATGATTTCAGCTGCTTAAGATAATTGAACCATTGTTGCTCTCTAAATCAGTCAATAGGTACAACTTCTCAGCCTGATCTCAGATCTGTTTGTGCTCTACATGCGACAACTCGTGTAGCTATTCTATAAAAGCCTTTGAGGCATGACCCCTGACCTTTTTGAGGATGAGGTAGGAGATGGAGGCGTTGGCGTCGATGATGATGGTGGCCACCTTGTCGTCTCGTATCTCCTTCAGCAGAGGGGTGGGATCCAGGCTGTCATCCAGCATCCTGATTGACAGCGTCTCCCTGGAGATCAGGAAGCGCCGCACTAGCTCCTCCAATCGCAGAAGGCCTGAGGGGCGGTGCCGGGTGAGAGCCGGAGAGAAGGGGAAGAGAAGGGATAGAATAACAGAGACATTTTGAGACTTAATTTAACATCCCACAAACGAACATGGGATGTTGGAGATTGGCATTGTAAAATGCATAGAAAGTGTGCTATACTGGTAGTTCTAAACAAGAGATCCTATAAATCAGGTTCTGGGGAGATTCAATAATTATATCGTGCTAACCCACCATTGTGGCATTGACATAGAATATCTAGAATTTGACATTGTTGCCTATTGCATGCATATTGTATAGCACTGTGAAATGTATCCTATTCTGAGAGAGACAATGTGGTTGAAAGCAATTGAAAAAAACTGACCCACCAATCCACTACGGAGGGCCTGGTAATTACTTAGCCACGTACATAGCAACAAGACCCACTAGGGACAAGCCAAACAGAAAGTTAAATGAACGTCTACTTCTTTCTCTCCCATTGGCATTCACAATATCAAACGTTTCCGGTGACGACATGACGACTTCGTTCCTCAAAGCATTCTGTACTGCAAATATACAGTACTGTAGCTAGTCCCTGGGACAAACACTATGGAAAGGTCCTTGGGGTTTAGAATATAAATTCTAATTCCCATTCTAATTCTATATTCTCTAGTAAAACGCTGCTAGATGAGTAAATAAAAGGAGCTACCAGCGTCTGGGGAGCTTCACAGGGAGCCAGAGGGGAGAAAGAGAAGGGAGGGAGGGACAGGAGGGAGGGAGGGACAGGAGCCTCCCAGAGAGCAGGCCTGTAAGCAGTGTGGCAATCACTGAACCAGGCCAAAAACGTTAATTAGTTTGAAGGAGGAGAAAAATCAATGGTCTCTCTCTCTAGCTTCCTCTCTCTCTCTTTATCACACTTTCTCTAACCTAACCTCTCCTTCTGTCTCTCTCTCTAACTGCTCTCTCTCTTTCGCTAACCTCTCCATCTTTTGCTCTGGCTCTTGTATCTCTCTCTCTCTTTTTCTTTTCCTATCCTGGTCACTCTCCCCTTTGCTCTCCATCTCCTTTCTCATCATCTCTCCCCTGTCCCTCTATTCCTCTCTCCAGCTCTTGCTTCCTCTCTCTCGATCCCTTTTTACCACCTCCCTCTCTCCTCTCCTTCCTCTGACCTCATCCATCTCATAAAAACTGCATAATGGCACTAGATTAATAGCTGTGACCCGTGACCCATACATAACTAGAGAAGGAAACCTCCCCAAAAACATTTCAGTGAAAAAAAGAAAGGAAAATGCCTGGAAATCAACATAAAACATCTTTGTCATGCAGCAACAGAATGGACACTATAAGAAGAAAAAAAGAAACCATCTTGGTCTCCTTGCATTACTCATCACTACATCTGATATGTGATGGACGGCGGCCCTATCTCTCACACACACACATAACGTCCACTTATCCTGAAAGCCATTCGACTGAAGTAGATGGAAAAATATGAAAACCCGTTGGTTGTAACCATGGTTTGTTAATCGTCTATCTCTCTGCAGCACACTGACTGTATGTACGTGTGTGTGGAGGGAGTCAGGCAGTCAGCCTGTTGAGTGTCAGTTAGCACCTTTTCTGCAGCCATGGCAACCAGCAGCTCGGCACGGCAATAGCTCCCACAGCCAAGTGGGTCAGAGAGTCTGTGGGTAACGGTAACCTTGACAAGATCACTTCCCAGACAAATGTAGAGCCTCATCTGCACCGGCAATCACTATATCACCATGACTACCGTACCTGTTGCTTTAAAAACCTCTTCCAAATAGAAAAGCTTTTTGTAAACACATCAAAAAGACACAAGTCTCACATCAGCAAATGGAAGGAAGGAAGTAGGCCTGTGTATCACATCAAAATCACTGATCATATCGGTGTGCAATTTCAAAGGGTCTCATGTTCAAAGTGGCAAGTTTATGAAGAGGAGAGGAGCTCTTCATTTTCTGAGACTGAAACAGGATTACAGCTCTTTGGAGCTGTGCATCAATCATCATTAAATCAATAGTCTGATAGCTCTAACAATTGTAAGTTGCTGTCAGTCTTTATACTGTATCAGGAGCCTGACAGGTGGTTGACTGTCTGGCCAAGTGCTGGAGGATGAGTAAGAGGTAGATACTGTTGGAGTGTGAATTGTATGGACCATGAGTTGTGTTGTTTGCATGTACAGTTTAGTGAACTTTAAGAGCAGCCTGTTAGAATGAGTGTCTAACAGCAGGGTACAGTCATAATCGCCCAGACAGTGTGAACGTGCCAAGATGCCGTGAGCTCGCACAGGGAGTGTGAGTTGCACGAACACACGCACACACACACACACACACACACACACACACACACACACACACACACAAAGGCACACACACAAAGGCACACACAAAGGCACACACACAGCGCTTCCTGAGTGGCGCAGTGGTCCAAGGCACTGAGACGTCACCACAGATCCGGGTTCAATCCCGGACTGTGACGCGACAGGAAACCCATGAGGCGGCGTACAATTGGCCCAGCGTCATCCGGGTTAGGGGAGGGTTTGGCCGGCTGGGATGTCCTTGTCCCATCGTGCTCTAGCCCGGCGTCTGGGTGCATGAAGGCTGACTTCGGTCGACAGCTGTATGGTGTTTCCTCCGACACATTGGTGCGGCTGGCTTCCAGGTTAAGCGAGCAGTGTGTCAAGAAGCAGTGCGGCTTGGCGGGATCATGTTTCGGAGGACACATGGCTCTCGACCTTCGCCTCTCCAGAGTCCATATGGGAGTTGCAGCGATGGGACAAGACTGTAACTACCAAATGGGGAGAAATAGCAGTAAAACGTAAAAAAAAAAAAAATCATAATAATTAAAATAAACACACAATTACAACTACATGCGTGTGCACACAGTACTCACACTCGGCCTTGGAGCAGACCAGGCTGGCTGAGGGGTAGCTGAAGGATCGCAGGATGGCTGCCACGGCCAGGCTCATGTCCTCGTTGCTAGGGTACAGACTGACCGAGGCAAAACGTAGGTAGGGCAACCTGGGAGTCTCCTCTGGACCTATCTTTACATGAGGGATCTGGAGAGGAGAGAGGAAAGGAAAGTAGAAGAGGAGGAGGGGAGGGGAGGAGAGTATAAAGGAATTAGCGAGAGAAAGGAAGGAAGAGCAGAGAAGGCAAAGATATCAAAGAACCAGTATAGAAAACATTAAGGAGCGAGAGAGAGAGATAGAAAGATGGTGGGAGGAAACAGAAATGAGGAGAGGAGGAGAACAGAGTGAGACGGTATAAAAGGCCAAAGGGATTAAAGAGAAAACAGATGGAAGAAGTGGTTGATGGTTAATTACATGAGGAGAGATTCAGGGGACTCAATCTCTTGACACTGTAACGATGAACAAGAAGGGTGTGAGAGAGAGAGAGAGAGAGAGAGAGAGAGAGAGAGAGAGAGAGATGCATGTGTGTGCCACTCACCTCCTTCTCTCCACATATATGACTGACAGTCGAGCCAGAAGCAGGGCTGTTGGCAGGGCCTATCACAGACACCACTCCTTTAGGTAGAATCTGGCACACTGAGAGGAGAGGGAGACAGAGGGACAGAAGTCAACCAGGTGCACTTCTCTTAAAATAAATCACTTTAGTCTGGGTGCTCTGTTAGTCTGGGTGCTCTGTTAGTCCGGGTGCTCTGTTAGTCCAGGTGCTCTGTTAGTCCGGGTGCTCTGTTAGTCTGGGTGCTGTGTTAGTCTGGGTGCTCTATTAGTCTAGGTGCTCTGTTAGTCTGGGTGCTCTGTTAGTCTGGGTGCTCTGTTAGTCTGGGTGCTCTGTTAGTCTAGGTGCTCTGTTAGTCTGGGTGCTCTGTTAGTCTGGGTGCTCTGTTAGTCTGGGTGCTCTGTTAGTCTGGGTGCTTTATTAGTCTAGGTGCTCTGTTAGTCTGGGTGCTCTGTTAGTCTGGGTGCTCTGTTAGTCTGGGTGCTCTGTTAGTCTAGGTGCTCTGTTAGTCTGGGTACTCTGTTAGTCTGAGTGCTCTGTTAGTCTGGTGGGAATGTATTTCTATCTTTTTGTCTATTGCTACAAATGTTGAAGTGCAGTCTACTGTTTCTAATGCTTGTGGACCTCAGAACTCTTACTCACTCCTTGTTTTCTTGTTTAGAAAAGTGTTTAACACTCTGGCTTGGTTCCATTATGCCACCTTCCCTTCACGGGCAGAGGGAAGGGAGTGAGTTTGTAGAGTGGAACCTAGCCATTGCCTACACCTTAAAATGATCTATTTTCCTTTGTGACTACTGATGGGGAAAGGATGGAAACATAGCAGCATGGTGGAAACTCCATCTTGCCTACTGTTAGGGCGTGTTCAGTCTGTCAGTCAGTCTGTAAGTCAGTCTGTTCTGTCTCATAGTTAACATATTGCTTAATGATCAGCTCCTGTTACTGATCAATGCCACTGACATACTGATTAAGGCCAACATGTCTTCCTGCCACACTGCACTGTGTCACAGTAACCATGGTTGTTGAACCTAGACAGTAACAGGGACACGCGAGTCAATGATTGACAGGGGGGCAATAATCGCACACATCATGGGGCTACAGTAAGTACAGTGTCTTGTGAAAGTATTCACCCCCTTGGAATTTTTCCTACTTTGTTGCCTTACAACCTGAAATTAAAATTGATTGTATCATTTGACATGCCTACCACTTTGAAGATGCAAAATATCTTTCATTGTAAAACAAACAAGAAATAAGACACAAAAAAAACAGAAAACTTGAGAGTGCATAACTATTTATCCCCTGAAGGAGCTTTGCAGCTCCTTCAGGGTTATCTTTGGTCTCTTTGTTGCCTCTCTAATTAATTCCCTCCTTGCCTGGTCCGTGAGTTTTGGTGGGCTGCCCTCTCTTGGCAGGTTTGTTGTGGTGCCATATTCTTTCAATTTTTTAATAATGGATTTAATGGTGCTCCGTGGGATGTTCAAAGTTTCTGATATTTCTTTTCGAATCCAACCCTGATCTGTACTTCTCCACAACTTTGTCCCTGACTTGTTTGGAGCGTTCCTTGGTCTTCATGGTGTTGCAGATTCTGGGGCCTTTCTGGGGCCTTTCAGATTCTGGGGCCTTTCAGAACAGGTGTATTTATACTGAGATCATGCGAAAGATCATGTGACACTTAGATTGCACACAGGTGGACTTTTAACTAATTATGTGACTTCTGAAGGTAATTGGTTGCACCAGATCTTATTTATGGGCTTCATAGCAAAGGGGGTGAATACATATACACACAGCACTTTTCAGTTTTCTATCTTTTAGAATTTTTTAAACAAGTAAACACTTAAATGAAAAAACACACGTTTTTTTCATTTAATTTCACCAATTTGGACTATTTTGTATATGTCCATTACATGAAATCCAAATGAAAATCTATTTAAATTACAGGCTGTAATGCAACAAAATAGGAAAAACGCGGGATGAATACTTTTGCAAGGGACTGTATATGGTGCATCTTCACGTCAGTTCTGCTGAAGGTAATGAGATGAGGAGAGGAAGCTGCTTCAGACTACTGAGATTCACCCTGGGCTCCATTTCAATCCTCTACATCTCTCCATCCTCATCATCCATAACCTCTGGTGTGTGTGTGTGTGTGTGTGTGTGTGTGTGTGTGTGTGTGTGTGTGTGTGTGTGTGTGTGTGTGTGTGTGTGCATGTGTCTCATACAGCTACAGCTGTAAGATGAGGCCTGTGATCCAAGGACCCTGATGGCAAATACGCCTGTCAGAGTGTCCTGCCCACTGGTCAAGGACGCACACACACACACACACACACACACACACATGAATAAAGCCACACACAAGCACACACACACACACACATTAATAAGTCCACACACACACACACATACACACACATGAATAAAGCCACACACAAGCACACACACATGAATAAATCCACACACAAGCACACACACAAATTAATAAATCCACACACATGCACACACACACAAACACACACACATACTGTACTGTACATTCACACACGTCCACACACAGTCACTTCTCCCTCCAGCTCGCTGTGGCCAGCGGCAGGGTGGTGACTTCTTGTAACGGGAACAGCAAGTGTCTGTATCCACTGGATGTCATAAGGTGAAAGCACCAATTTGTAAGTCGCTCTGGATAAGAGCGTCTGCTAAATGACTTAAATGTAAATGTAATAGAAGTCATTGGTCTGTGAGCTAATACACATAAACTACTGAATGAAATCCTCAATCTATTTTGTACATAAAGTCTGTAGTACTGGTATTGCTGTTCAGTACTGGTCTGTACTGGTATTACTGGTCAGTAATGGTCTGTACTCGTATTACTGGTAAGTACTGGAATTACAAGTAAGTACTGGTCTGTACTGGTATTACAAGTCAGTACTGATCTGTACTGGTCTGTACTGATAATTCTGATCAGTATTGGTCTGCACTGGTCTGTACTGGTATTACTGGTCAGTACTGGTCAGTACTGGTCTGTACTGATATTATGGGTCAGTAATGGTCAGTACTGGTCTGTACTGCGATGTACTAGTATTACTAGTCAGTACTGGTCTGTACTGCTATTACTGGTCTGTACTGGTAAAACTGGTCAGTACTGGTCTGTACTGGTATGACTGGTCTGTTCTGGTCTGTACTGATATTACTGGTCAGTACTGGTCTGTACTGGTATTACTGATCAGAACTTGTCTGTACTGGTATTATTACTGGTCTGTACTGATATTACTGGTCAGTACTGGTCTGTACTGGTATTAATGATCAGTACTTGTCTGTACTGGTATTATTACTGGTCAGTACTGGTCAGACTTATAGATGACCTGGAGCCAGTGGGCTTGGCAACAAACATGAAACGAGGGCCAGCCAATGAGAGCATACAAGTCGCAGTGGTGGGTAGAAGATGGGACTTTGGTGACAAAATGGATGGCACTGTGATAGACTACATCCAATTTGCTGAGTAGAGTGTTGGAGGCAATTTTATAAATGACATCGCCGAAGTCAAGGATCGGTAGGATAGTCAGTTTTACGAGGATATGTTTAGCAGCATGAGTGAAGAAGGCTTTGTTGCAAAAATGGAAGCCGATTCTAGATTTCATTTTGGATTGGAGATGCTTAATGTGAGTCTGGAAGGATAGTTTAAAGTCTAACTAGACACCTAGGTATTTGTAGTTATCCACATATTCTAAGTCAGAACCGTCCACGGTTGAAGAGCATGCATTTAGTTTGACTAGCGTTTAAGAGCAGTTGGAGGCCTTGGAAGGAGTGTTGTATGGCATTGAAGCTCATTTGGAGGTTTGTTAACACAGTGTCCAAAGAAGGGCCAGTATACAGAATGGTGTCGTCTGCATAGAGGTGGATCAGAGAATCACCAGCAGCAAGAGCGACATCATTGATGTATACAGAGAAAATAGTCGGCCCGAGAATTGAACCATGTGGCACCCCCATAGAGACTGCCAGAGGTCTGGACAACAGGCCGTCCGATTTGACACACTGAACTCTATCTGAGAAGTAGTTGGTGAACCAGGCGAGGCAGTCATTTGAGAAATCAAGGCTATTGAGTCTGCCGATAAGAATCTGGTGATTGACAGAGTTGAAGCCTTGGCTTGGTCGATGAAGACAGCTGCACAGTACTGTCTTCTATCGATGGCAGTCATGATATCGTTTAGGACCTTGAGCATGGCTGAGGTGCACCCATGACCAGCTCGGAAACCAGATTGCATAGCGGAAAAGGTCGGTGATCTGTTTGTTAACTTGGCTTTTGAAGACGTTAGAAAGGCAGGGAAGGATAGATATAGTTCTGTAACAATTTGGGTCTAGAGTGTCTCCCCCTTTGAAGAGATGGTTGACCGCGGCAGTTTTCCAATCTTTAGGGATCTCAGACGATACGAGAGAGAGGTTGAACAGGCTTTCTAAAATCTTAGAAAGAGAGGGTCCAGATTATCTAGCCCAGCTGATTTGTAGGGGTCCAGATTTTGCAGCTCTTTCAGAACATCAGCTACCTGGATTTGGGTGAAGGAGAAGCGGGGGGGCTTGGGCAAGTTGCTGCGGGTGGTGCCAAAATGTTGGCCAGGGTAGAGGTAGCCAGGTGGAAAGCATGGCCAGCCATGGAAAAATTCTTATTGAAATGTTCAATTATCGTAGATTTATCGGTGGTGACAGTGTTTCCTAACCTCAGTGCAGTTGGCAGCTGGGAGGAGGTGCTCTTATTCTCCATGGACTTTACAGTGTCCCAAAACCTTTTGGAATTTGTGCTACAGGATGCAAATTTCTGTTTGAAAAAGCTATCCTTTGCTTTCCTAACTGACTGATTGTATTGGCTCCTAACTTCCCTGAAAAGTTGCATATCGCGGGGGCTATTCGATGCTAATGCAGTACACCACAGGATGTTTTTGTACTGGTCAAGGGCAGTCAAATCTGGAGTGAACCAAGGGCTAAATCTGTTCTTAGTTCTATATTTTTTAAATGGGGCAAGCTTATTTAAGATGGTGAGGAAAGCACTTTTAAAGAACAACCAGGCATCCTCTACTGATGGGACGAGGTCAATATCCTTCCAGGATACTCGGGCCAGGTCAATTAGAAAGCCCTGCTTGCTGAAGTGTTTTAGGGAGTGTTTGACAGTGATGAGGGGTGGTTGTTTGTCCGTGGACCTATTACGGACGTAGGCAATGAGGCAGTGATCGCTGAGATCCTGGTTGAAGACAGCAGACGTGTATTTAGAGTGCAAGTTGGTCAGGATGATATCTATGAGGGTGCCCATGTTTACGGATTTAGGGTTGTACCTGGTAGGTTCCTTGATAATTTGTGAGATTGAGGGCATCTAGCTTAGATTGTAGGAAGGCCGGGGTGTTAAGCATATCCCAGTTTAAGTCACCTAACTCTACGAACTCTGAAATAAATTAGGTGCAATCAATTCACATATGGTGTCCAGGGCACAGCTGGGGGCTGAGGGGGGTCTATAACAAGCTGCCTCATTGAGAGACTTATATCTGGAAAGGTGGATTTTTTAAAGTAGAAGCTCAAACTGTTTGGGTACAGACCTGGATAGTATGACAGAACTCTGCAACTCTCTCTGAGTATTTCTGCAATAGTTTGCAACTCTGCCCCCTTTGGCATTTCTATCTTGACAGGAAATGTTGTAGTTGGAGATGGAAATTTCAGAATTTTTGGTGGCCTTCCTGAGCCAGGATTCAGACATGGCTAGGACATCAGGGTTGGCGGAGTGTGCTAAAGCAGTGAATAATACAAACTTAGGGAGGAGGCTTCTGATGTTAACATGCGTGAAACCAAGGCTTTTACGGTTACAGAAGTCAACAAATGAGAGAGCCTGGGGAATAGGTGTAGTACTGGGGGCTACAGAGCCTGGGTTAACCTCTACATCACCAGAGGAACAGAGGAGGAGTAGGATATGGGTACGGCTAAAAGCTATAAGAACTGGTCGTCTAGTGCGCATGGAACAGAGAATCAAAGGAGCAGATTTCTGGGCGTGGTAGAATAGATTCAGGGCATAATGTACAGACAAGGGTATGGTAAGATATGAGTACAGTGGAGGTTAACCTAGGCGTTGAGTGACGATGAGAGAGGTTGCATCTCTGGCGGCACCAGTTAAGCCAGGTGAGGCTCCGCATGTGTGGGGGGTGGGACAAAAGAGCTATCTAAGGCATGTTGTGCGGGACTGGGGGCTCTACAGTGAAATAAAACAATAAGAACTAGCTGAGACAGCAGTAGACAAGGCATATGGACATTAGAGAGAGGCATAAAGCAATCGCAGGTGTTGATCGGGAGAGCTAAGACAACAATGGGTAAATGGCGATGAATGGGCAGAGGCGGGTCAGTTAGGTACATACAGGACCTGAGTTCGAGGCTGGGGCCGACAGATAAACAGAATGAGGTACCATGTTATTGAAACAGTCCAGCGGGCATCAGCTGTGTAGCCGAGGGATCATAGGGTCCATTGAGCAGCAATAGGTGAGTCCGGGAGCCGTTCGGTAGTTGCTACTACGCTAGGCGAGCGGGAGACACAGCGTTCAGAAAGCCAGCGGGCCGGGGCTAGCAGATGGGTCTTCGGCGACATCGCCAATTGGCCTGTTGAAACCACATCGGACAATTACGTCGGCAGACCAGTCGTGATGGATCTGCGGGGCTCCGTGTGGACAAGAAAGGGTCCAGGCCAATTGGCAAAGAGGCATTGTAGCCCAATAATTAGCTGGTATATGGGCCTAGCTTGAGGCTAGCTCAAGGCTAACTGATGCTTGCTTCGGGACAGAGGTTTTAGCTAACAGTAATCACTCGGTTGTGATGTGGCAGAGAGAAGCAATCCGATATGCTCTGGGTTGATATCGTGCTGTTCAGACTGGAAGGTATTGTCCGAGCTAAAGCTGGCTGGTAGCTAGTTAGCTGGCCAGCTCCTGATGGAGGTTCCAGTTATAAGGAATAAAAATAGCAGATCCGTACCACATTGGGTGAGGCAGGTTGCAGGAAAGGTTGCAGGAAAGTTTGTAAGAAAGTATATTTAGTTCGTAGATAGAAAGTGAGATTAAAATACAAAAAAAATGACTATATACACGGGATAAGACAAAGACAAACACAAAGACAGACTGCTACGCCATCTTGGATTTGCAGCCTAGTCAGTATTGGTCTTAGTGGTCTGTAGTGGTGTTACTCACTGGTGTCAGTGGTCTCATACTGGGAGTCCCTCTGCAGTTCGAATATGTCCACCTCCACACGGGCTCTAGCCCCTCCCTCCATCACACTGTTGATGTTCTCCCTGGCCAGGGCCAGAGCCAGCCGCTCCCCACGCCCACACACTGACTGGTCATCCAGGATCGCAGCTACATGGGGAGGGAGGGAGATGGAGATATGGAACGGGAGAAAACATTGATGTTACTCACCAATAGACAATAAGACAAAAAGAGAGGAGACAAGCAGAGTATTTACGAGGGGTGTGAAGGCCAGGTGAGTGAGTGAGTGAGTGGGTGTGTCCTGGTGGAGGGGGGTGAGACACCGGGGGAGGAGAGGGAGACAGACACCTGAGGGTGATCAAGGGATGGAAAGAGGGATGGATGGATGATTGATAGATGGACACTCACCCATCCGGACAGAGGAGAGCAGGGTGGCCTGGCTTCCGGAGCGTGGTGCCATGGTAACTAGCAGGAAGGAGGAGAAGTGTATCGACAGCAGCAGCGCTGGCAGAGCCGGCATCTTCTACTGCTCCTCATGGAGAACGGTCTGCTGGCTGCCTGCTCGCCACCTAAAGGACGGGAGGACACGTTACAACACCAAAATATACACAAACACACAGACACACACTCACAAACACACATACATGCACACACAATCGTTCTCACTCTGTGCACACATCTGTAGCGCCAATGGTTAAATCTCTATTTAAAGAGCTTGTTATGATCACAAGACCCACACATGAAACACACACAGCTCTGCTCTGCCTGCTGCAAAACCACCCTCACTCACTCTGAGTGACAACCCCCATTCTAAGTGACAGTTTAATGTGTGTGTGAGAACAGACAAGAAGATGAAGCGTATGTGTGTGGTGTATAGCGTCTTGTTTCTGCTCACCGTCAGCTGGTCATGATCCTCAGTTTGACCTCTGAGATGGAGATGTGTGTGAAGTGTGTCTGGTATCTGTGTGAGTTGGAGATGAGTCACCTTTGACCCTGTAGGCACAACACAGCAGCTTGACTGCTTCTATCTGACCCCTGGGAGGTGAGAATGTTTTGCCTCTACATCTCTCTTCCCTCCCTCCTTGCCTTCATTTCCCTTCACGCTTGTCTTTTTTACTCTCCCTCCCTTTCTCCCTCTCTCCCGTAGCTCTCCCTTTCTCCCTCTCCCCCGTAGCTCTCCCTTTCTCCCTCTCCCCCGTAGCGCTCCCTTTCTCCCTCTCCCCCGTAGCTCTCCCTTTCTCCCTCTCCCCCTTAGCTCTCCCTTTCTCCCTCTCCCCGTAGCTCTCCTTTCTCCCTCTCCCCTTAGCTCTCCCTTTCTCCCTCTCTCCCGTAGCTCTCCCTTTCTCCCTCTCCCCCTTAGCTCTCCCTTTCTCCCTCTCCCCGTAGCGCTCCCTTTCTCCCTCTCCCCCGTAGCGCTCCATTTCTCCCTCTCCCCCTTAGCTCTCCCTTTCTCCCTCTCCACCGTAGCTCTCCCTTTCTCCCTCTCTCCCATAGCTCTCCCTTTCTCCCTCTTCCCTGTAGCTCTCCCTTTCTCCCTCTCCCCTTAGCTCTTCCTTTCTCCCTCTCCCCGTAGCTCTCCCTTTCTCCCTCTCTCCCGTAGCTCTCCCTTTCTCCCTCTTCCCTGTAGCGCTCCCTTTCTCCCTCTCCCCCTTAGCTCTCCCTTTCTCCCTCTCCCCCGTAGCTCTCCCTTTCTCCCTCTCTCCCGTAGCTCTCCCTTTCTCCCTCTCCCCTTAGCGCTCCCTTTCTCCCTCTCCCCCGTAGCTCTCCCTTTCTCCCTCTCTCCCGTAGCTCTCCCTTTCTCCCTCTCCCCTTAGCTCTCCCTTTCTCCCTCTCCCCGTAGCTCTCCCTTTCTCCTCTCTCCCGTAGCTCTCCCTTTCTCCCTCTCTCCCCTTAGCTCTCCCTTTCTCCCTCTCCCCCGTAGCGCTCCCTTTCTCCCTCTCCCCGTAGCGCTCCCTTTCTCCCTCTCCCCTAAGCTCCCTCTCCCCTAAGCTCTCCCTTTCCCTCTCCCCGTAGCTCTCCCTTTCTCCTCTTCCCTGTAGCTCTCCCTTTCTCCCTCTCCCCGTAGCTCTCCCTTTCTCCCTCTTCCCTGTAGCTCTCCCTTTCTCCCTCTCCCCGTAGCTCTCCCTTTCTCCCTCTTCCCTGTAGCTCTCCCTTTTTCCCTCTCCCTCTTAGCTCTCCCTTTCTCCCTCTCCCCCGTAGCTCTCCCTCTCCCCCGTAGCTCTCCCTTTCTCCCTCTCCCCTTAGCTCTCCCTTTCTCCCTCTCCCCCTAAGCTCTCCCTTTCTCCCTCTCCCCCTTAGCTCTCCCTTTCTCCCTCTCCCCCTTAGCTCTCCCTTTCTCCCTCTTCCCTGTAGCTCTTCCTTTCTCCCTCTCCCCTTAGCTCTCCCTTTCTCCCTCTTTCCTGTAGCTCTTCCTTTTTCCCTCTCCCCTAGGCTCTCCCTTTCTCCCTCTCCCCCTTAGCTCTCCCTTTCTCCCTCTTCCCTGTAGCTCTTCCTTTCTCCCTCTCCCCCTTAGCTCTCCCTTTCTCCCTCTTTCCTGTAGCTCTTCCTTTTTCCCTCTCCCCCTAGGCTCTCCATTTCTTTTATTGTTCTCTCACATCAAGTAGCTGTCTGACTTCATCCTACCCTCCTGCCTCACACACACAGGTTCACTCCTCCAGGTCCATCTCCCTTCAGCAGCCCTACAGCAGACTAAACACTACGGGTGACAAAGCTTTCAGTTGTGTGGCCCCTCAGCTGTGGAACAAACTTCCAGTCATTGTCAGGGCTGCAGAGTCTCTGGACTCGTTTAAGGCGTAGCTAAAGACTGAGCAATTCAGAAACGCTTTCAAGGACCTACAGTATGAGTCAAAGGTTTGGACACACCTACTCATTCAAGGGTTTTTCTTTATTTTGACTATTTTCTACATTGTAGAATAATAATGAAGACATCAAAACTATGAAATAACACATATGGAATCATGTAGTAACCAAAAAAGTGATAAACAAATCAAATATATTCTTCAAAGTAGCCACCCTTTGCCTTGATGACAGCTTTGCACATTCTGGGAATTCTCTCAATCAGCTTCATGAGGTAGTCACCTGAAATGCATTTCAATTAACAGGTGTTCCTTGTTAAAAGTACATTTGTGGAATTTCTTTCCTTCTTAATGCGTTTGAGCTAATCAGTTGTGTTGTGACAAGGTAAGGGTGATATACATTAGATAGCCCTATTTGGGAAAATGCCACGTCCATATTATGGCAAGAGCAACTCAAATAAGCAAAGAGAAAGGACAGTCCATCATTACTTTAAGACATGAAGGTCAGTCATTGCGGAAAAAAAGTGCAGTCGCAAAAAGCATCAAGGTTTTTTTTATGATGAAACTGGTTCTCATGAGGACCACCACAGGAAAGGAAGACCCAGAGTTACCTCTGCTGCAGAGGATCATTTCCTTAGAGTTAACTGCACCTCAGATTGTAGCCCAAATAAATGCTTCACAGAGTTCAAGTAACAGACACAGCTCAACGTCAACTGTTCAGAGGAGACAGCGTTAATCAGGCCTTCATGGTCAAATTGCTGCAAAGAAACCCCTAATAAAGGAAACCAATATGAAGAAGAGACTTGCGTGGGCCAATAAACACTAGCAATGCACATTAGACTGGTGGAAATCTGTCCTTTGGTCTGATGAGTTGAAATTTGAGATTTTTTGGTTCTAACCACCGTGTCTTTGTGAGATAGCAGAGTAGGTGAACGGATGATCTCCCCATGTGTGGTTCCAACCGTGAAGCGTGGAGGTGTGATGGTGTCGGGGTGCTTTGCTGGTGACACTGTCAATGATTTATTTAGAATTCAAGGCACACTTAAACAGCATGGCTACCACAGCATTCTGCAGCAATACACCATCCCATCTGGTTTGCGCTAAGTGGGACTATCATTTGTTTTTCAACAGGACAAAGGCTGTGTAAGGGCTATTTGACCAATAAGGAGAGTGAAGGAGTGCTGCATCAGATGACCTGGCCTCCACAATCACCCGACCTCAACCCAATTGAGATGGTTTGGACCGCAGAGTGAAGGAAAAACTATTTGAGAGAATGCCAAGATTGTGCAAAGCTGTCATCAAGGGAAAGTGTGGCTTCTTCTATGAATCTAAAATCTACAATATTTGTTGATTTGCTTAACACTCTTTTGGTTACTACATGATTCCATATGTATTATTTAATAGTTTTCATGTTTTCACTGTTATTATACAATGTAGAAAATAGTCCAAATAAAGAAAAACTCTTGAATGAGTAGGTGTGTCCAAACTTTTGACTGGTACTGTATGTTAGTTCAGTTCTCCTGTCCACTGGATCTGATGCCTTAGGTATGAGAAAAGCACTTTACAAATTAAATGAACTATCCCTCACCTTTCTCACTGTCATTCCCTTGCTAGAATCAGTGAGTGAGTGAGTGAGTGAGTGAGTGAGTGAGTGAGTGAGTGAGTGAGTGAGTGAGTGAGTGAGTGAGTGAGTGAGTGAGTGAGTGAGTGATGAGTGAGTGAGTGAGTGAGTGCATGTAATGTTCCACCAGGTCACACTG